>NW_026463192.1:0-77519 GCF_021730395.1 Mercenaria mercenaria | reverse complement strand
AATCTAAAAGTCCATGGTCATCCGATGTCTTTATAGTTAGAAAAAAAGATGGGACAATTCGCTTTGGTATAGATATCGTAAACTGAAAGGAACAATCAAAGAATGACGCTTATCCAATCCCAAGAATTGATGACACTTTCACCTTTTAGCAGGATCGTTTTCAAAATTGGACTTAAAATCAGACTACTGGCAAGTGGAAATGGAAGAATCAGACAAAGAAAAGACAGCATTCCAAGTTTGGGGTATCGGTTTCTTTGAATGTAACAGGATGCCATTTGGGCTATGAAACGACCTAGCAACGTTTCCAAAGCTCATGGAGAGGTGTATGGGTGACATGAACTTAAAAGATTGCTCCATATATCTGGACGATATCGTCATATTTTCAGAAGACATAGATTCTCAATTTGATCATCTTAATGCAGTCTTCCAACGCTTGTCAGTTAACAACTTGAAGACTAAACCGAAGTGACAATTTTTTAAAAGATCACAACATATTTAGGTCACGTGGTATCAAAAGACGGAATACAAACCGATCCGGAAAAGACAAAAGCTGTTAATGATTTGCCAGTACCAAAATATGTAAAAGGAGTAAGGAACATTTATGGATTTGTTGGCTACTTTAGAAAATTTGTTAAGGGTTTGTCTTCATCGCCAGACCACTAAATAATTTTCTGATAGGTCATCCGTTGAAAAGTGACACACCGAGTGAAAAGAGAAAAGGCAGCCATTTGTTTGGGGCACTGAACAACAACAGGCATTCGAGGAACTGAAAAGCAATTTGGTTCATCCACCTATCCTTACCTATGCAGATTACGAACTACCGTTCAAACCTCATACGGATGCATCTTTAAAAGGTCTCGGAGCCGCACTATATAAAAAACAAAACGGTACAGACAGGGTTACAACATACGCCAGTAGGAGCCTTAAAACCAGCACAGAAACATTATCCTGCACACAAGCTAGAATACCATACTTTGAAGTGGTTCGTAACAGAAAACTTCCATGACTATCTGTATGGCGCGGTATTCAAAGTTGTAAAAGACAACAACCCACTGACGTATGTTACCACCACTGCCAAGCTGCATGAAATTGGACAAAGATGGATGGCTTCTTTATCTAACTATAACTTAAGAACAACTTGCAGTAGTGTCAAAAGCAACGCCAATGTAGACGGACTGTCTCGTTTTCCAGTACAAAAGACCGATATCAGTGAACAAAGTACTGGAAAGAGTTTCATCATTGCAATGTCATTAGCAGCATCTTCACCGCCATCGAAACACCACTTGCCTTCTCCATACTTTCTCCCGAGTCTTTGGACATTGTTGACCCAATACTGTCACAAGAGGTTCCCATTGACATCATTCGGTCGCATTCATTAGGTTCAAAATATTGGAGGAAAGCGCAACAAGGTGATCCTGTTATTTCAAAGCTTATAGACCATCTGGAAAAGATATTATATTCAATATTATATTTCTTCAATTAAACTTGATTACAAACAGTAGTTTAAATGTAAATACGTACTTGCAGATGGATAATTTCAAATTCAGTGTGCTTAGTGTGTAACAACTGACATATTTGTCCGCGGAATTTCACCAGAAAGTAAAACTTCTTACTTTCTTTAGCTATTTTCCGATTTAAAGTTCCTTTAAGATACAATCAGGACTTTCCGGGTAGACTATTGACCTTATATTGTGAATTCTTAACATAGATTCAAAAACTGTATCAAAACTGTAGAATGTGGTGTTGTATGTCGATATGTATAATGCGATGCTACGTCATTGACCTTCCACTTTTATTTTAGTTGTACATCAAAGCCTTCTTTGATACTTTCATAGACATTCAATTCAAACTTACTGCATATGAATGATTCGCCCAGTATATTAAATTCCAGTGCATTTTTCGGCCACCCGTGACTGCAAATTTCCTCGTTCTTGCGTTAGAGACCGACCAGTATGTTTAAGGTTACGGTTTTTACTGTCATAATGTTTTTCCCATTTGGTGATACAGATTTTTATTATGTTTGCTTTACATCCCTTGATCTGAGCACATGATCGATTATTCATAACTCTCAAATAAACTTATTTTTAGGTTACAACTGCGAAAGTGATGAAATATGTCACATGATTGTGATATTACTGACGTGGTTATCTGCACGCAAACAATTGTGACGTCACACGTCCGGTGAGTTCTGGCTTCCCTGCATTTTACGTTGCACTGTAACGCAGTAATTTAATGGTTGTCCTTTGGCATTCAACTGTAAAGAATATACATAATTATACTAGTACTACTACTTATAATAATAACAATAATAATAATAATAATAATAATCTATGTCGGTCGGACGACACGAATGGGCCTCGCAACAAGTTGTCATCTGGGATTCAAGGTCCACTTTTATTGTGTTGCGTGCCCTAAGGTTTGCCGCGTCTCACCGTCTTCCTTAGTCGTTTAATTTAACCAAGTTTTGCGACCCTGCATCATTCCTCAACCATAACTCTGGATATACTGCGTCACATGATCTAATTTAATCACGCGACACATTGTCTTCCTAAGATAATTAATTGCACCGAGTTTGCTTATCTCCATTTTAAAGATATGGTGCGGACAAGGTTTCTGTACTAAGGGGCATTATTCTGGAAATATTGTATCACCTAACCTATTTTTTTCAATGCGATCATGCATCATTCCATTTAAAAAGGTACAACCTTGGCCATAATTCTGGATAAGCTTTGTCAAGTGATCTTATTGAATCACGCGACCCATTGTCTTCCTTAGACGATGAATTGCATCGAGTTTGCTGATCCTGTATGATTCCGCTCTAAAGATATGGACGAACCACGTTTCCTGTACTTAGGGCCATAATTCTGGAAATATTGTATCATTTGTACCCATATTTTCACGCAACGCATTGGTTTCTTAAGATGCAGTAATTAAACAAGGTTTGGCGATTTGACTCCAATCCATTTAAATATATCTTTCGGATACGTTATTTCGAACACAGCACCGTCAAATAAGCATTTTTTCAGCAAGACGGTAGCGAATGCCAATTCTAAAGTATTTGGTTTTGAACCGACCATATTTATCTATTTATTTTGGGTTTGATGGCGCACCAACACAGTATAGGTTATATGGCGCCAAACAGGACTACAAATTTTGGTTTCATATCTCATTTACATCGAAATAAAAACATGAGGTATGGAATGAACCGACCATAAAAACACCTCCTTGCATGTTGAATGTTGAAGATGGTCCCGCCGTTGCGGTCAACACAGTGATGGGATAATTAGAAAATGTGCATGTATACAGTTTAAAAAATATCCCATAGAAATACATTGTTTTCATTCGATATTTGCTGTCAGCTAAAATTGAACACTATACCATGATCATAGTAAAGTGAGACTTTTCAAAAGCACTTTATTTTGTATGGATTACTTTCGTGCTCACTGATAGTATACTATCAACAAATTAGCAAATAAAATATTATGGATCTATCCAGGGGTGGTTTTCCTAAAGTGTTGTGGGTGGAAGTTGTAGGCACCTCGCCTCTTGGCTTACCAGGTAACATTATATCAGAATATCTTCCCAGATCTTCTGACAGTATCAAATGCAAAGTTGATATTTGACAGTATCATGTGACGGAGAGTGACAGTATCTCAGGTGATTTTGCCTCTCAATTTTGAACAGATATATGAAAACAATGAAGCGTTCGTTCAGAGAATCTTATGATGCACTGGGTAGATATATATTCATAAAATTGGAATTTATTCGTTTTGATCCCTTTGGAAGTTTATGGTTGATAAAAAATCCCGAAAGTCTGATAATAGTTGCATTTGAAAGATAACGAGGATTTTTCATCATGCAGTAAAACCAGGTGACGATGCTGTACACGGAGGAATGCAAATTGGCGGAGGACATTATCTGTTTCTCCTACAACTCTCATAATGTTTCACCACTGAGAGCAATGATGATAATATATTAATATTTTCGCTGGGAGAAAATACAGTCGCGTATTTTAGTCAAATTTCGTCAAATTACTCCCGAATGTGATGATATAAGTGGTAAGATCTTCATACGTCTGAACAATCAAGAAATCAACATGGAGCTCTATGTTCTGTTACCCAAGACTTGCATCAATCTTTAATTTTAAACAAAAATATCAATAAATGAATAAACACTGTATTTGTGTCTTTTCTCAGAAGGCTAATAACAACGAGCAAACTTTCCGTCCAGACAAACGCAAGTTTGGTTTTGTGACAATGGTGGGGATATAACGTCATGGTAAGCGTGGAGAAACGCGTAAAATATTTGCGACAAGTATGTGCTAGATTTTACTGGAGAAACTTTTGAAAATAGCGACCATTCAGAAATTTCGTTAAAAAAGAATTGAATAATAATGTTTTTTAATGAAAAGTTTGCACACGATTCTATGTAACTGATAAGTAACACGGTCATAAAGCAGTTCAGGACAACACACAGTTATAAAGTAACCTTCTATTCTCGCTTCCCCCGCCCCCCCCCCCCCCATGGTATTTTTGCAAACAAAAAGATTCCAACGCCCTATCTGTTATTCCAAAATAACAAATAGAGAGCATCTCTGGACCACTTTTTAATATGCTATGGTAGGATTAAACATTCAAAAAGATGCATTTTCGTGTTTTTACAAACATAATCCGGATATGCGTTTTTATTGAAAACAAAATTACAAAGTATAGTATATTTGCGAAATAATAAGTTTTCGACGCTTCATTACTGAGTATTTTGAACTGGAATTCGATTTTTTTTTGTAATAGAAACTTAAAATCTGTATTTTAGATAAAAGATTTAAATACAAACTTAACAGAAGATAAAAAGTCGTAACGAAAATCATATCATTTGCCTTTTCTCTTTCCGATAGTCACAGTTTACCATAGCTCTATCCCCTACAACAATCAAATGTGGTTTCTCACTATGAGATATTCCTCCCCATATCATAACAGATCCGTCCCAAAACTATCCATTTCAGGTACGCAAGCGTCGACAAAGCGTTCTGCGCGACGTTGGTGATCAACCATCTGGACGATCAGTGTAAACCACGACTCGTATGTGAAAAAGACCCGTCTCAACTAATAATATGGGGGCATGCCAAAACATCGTGACTTCGCGTTGGGTTTGTCGAGCTGTGGTGACTTCTTGCTATCTTATGTCGTGGCTTTGTGTTGACGTGATTTCACAGGGCGAAGTCACCACAGAGATGGCCGTATCCAACCGCCATAGAAAAGCGATGTGTATCCGAGTACCGAGTGGCATGAAGAAATCTTTCACCGACGTTCACATGATGTACAATGCTCTACGCGGATGCCTTCATAAACTGCGTATAATCAGAACTGCACACGTATAGTCGTCCGAACTTCTTTCTTCATTTTAAGCGAACTAATAATAATATTATATGTTAATAAAATAGTTCACACTTTATAAATTACCCCGCAAACCAGCTCCCTGTAAATTAAGATTTTCACGTCGTATATCTATACGGAACCAGAAAATATAAATCGTTCAAAGCAAAACATGCACTTTTTTCCACAAGATTAGCATACCTTAAACTTCTTCTTTTATAACCCCTAAAAATCTTCGTATCGCACGTATATTTTTGGTAAAGTTGCATTTTGCAGTCTTTTGCGTTAGACGAGGGATACAGTGAGCTGATAGTCGGAGGTAAGATGCTAATACGGAATTAAATATAAATCATAATTTCTATTGTGCTTTGAAATCGATTAACACCTTTGAAAGTGTACAGAACTGTTATGGGTAAGCATTAATTTACTAACGGAGTACGTGTTCATGGACTTTGATCCACATGAGCACGTGTATTTGTTTGTTTGTTTCTGGCTTAAAGTCCCTTTCAACAGCTAGGGTCATATCGGGACGGTGTCTGCTTGTAGCAGTGCGCACTCCGGGCGACTTTATAGTGCTGCCTCACTGAGATATCATGCCGCAGACACTGACATGACACACATCTGGTCCTATTTTACTGACACAGGGCCAATCAGTCGCAGTATTACCTTTGTTACCACTGAGTGCCAAGTAAGGGAGCTGTTCCTTCCAAATTTAAAGTCCTTGGTATGACCCAACCGGAGTTTGAACCCGCGACCTCCCACGCACAGAGCGGACACTACCTCTGAGCTATTGACGCGGTGAGCACGTGCTTTAGCCAGGAGGGGTGGAAGCACAAATGAACTGAGAAAGTGTGAATTAGCACGTGCAATTTGACCCAGAGGTATCGACTGTTTATAACACGCGTGAAGTGTTGTATTTTTTAATCGTGTTACGCCACTTTCAGCAATTTTTCAGCTATATCGTGGCGTGTAAACTTAGCACGTGTAAAATAAGCACGTGCAATTTGACCTTAAAGCATCGACTGTTTATAGCATGTCTGATTTTTTAAATTTTTATTTTTACGACACTTTCAGCAGTTTTTCAGGGATATCATGGCAGGCAGTTTTGTCGGAGAAAGTCGGGAGAACCTGGATAGAACCACCGACATCCGTAGATAAGTGGCAAATCTTTGCACTTGTTGGAAAACATTCTTGTCCTGGAAGGGATTCAAACTCGAACCACAGATGTGCAATGCAAGCGATCTTTAGCTTCGAAGCGACCTTTTGACCACACAACCACGGAAGTCCCAAAAGCATGTATGAAATCAAATTAATGAACACAGACGAGGTGAGTATCCGATTTACCTTAAGGAAAGAAACGCATCATTCTAAACCTAACTCGTATGGAACGTCATGTATGTAAATTAAAATTGTTAGCATGATCATTGTTTCACTGCTGCTGGTCAAGGACAATTACTTCATGCAGGTACATAGCTAAGAGATAAGTAGCTATTTACAACTGGCACAGGTAGCTAGCACATGGGTGGCTCGGGTGGTAGAGTGTCAGCACTGTACGCGGAAGGCGCGGGTTGAACCCTTGTGGCCAGGTCATGAAAGACATTGAAAATGGTACCAGCAACATCCAGGCTTGGCACACAGTGTTATCTGGGTAATGTTTGGACTGATTGGCCAAATATTAGTATTAATATGAATGGGTTGGTTACTGTGTCAGTGTCGGCAGCATATTTCAATGATGCAACACTATAAAGTCGCCTGCAGTGCGCACCACTGCAAACCTTTGCTGTTGAAAGGGACGATAAATCCTATAGCTGTTAGTTTAATTTAGATACATTATATAATATGAGCATACATTCTACATGTGTCTCACAAATCGAATCCCACTTGAGAACTCCATTTTAGATTTGAAATTGTTCAGAATTTATTTTTGTGGAGACGATCGAGAGTGGTCGCAAATTCGAATCCCGGTCGGGACAAGAATTTCTTTCCATAAGCTGACAAGTGCAAAGATTTGCCAGTTGTCTGCGGATAGTCGGTTATTCTCTCCGGGTTATCCAGCTTCTCTACTAATCAAAATTACCCACCGCGATATATATCTAATATAAATATTGCTGAAAGTGGCGTAAAACAAAACAGTATAATGGTGTCTGTCGGGATAATATGAAGAAAAATGAAAAAGTTTTCTACACGAGTGTGTGGACATTCACATGTATGAACAAATGAGACAAGTATTTATGCACTTATGTAAATGTTGATATTTGCACTTCCTGCAAAGCCGTGGGCACACGGGAGTCTCCGCATTAGTGATTGTTGCACAATATGAACTGATGAATAGAACTGGTGAATAGAAACCATGTTAATACGAGATGTAGGAACCCTGCGGAGACGAAACTCGTACGGTAGTTAACTTTCTCGACTGACTATTCCAAGTTAGTTCTTGTGTGTTTAATCGACTAACCCTTTGAACTTGGTTTATTTGCTGCTGTGAGTTGCTAACCGTTCCTTTCTTTCATTACTTTTGTATATTACGAAACTCTCCTATATAAGTGACACCCACCCCGCCCCCTCCCCACGCCCCCACCCACTAAAAAATACAAAAAATTCCAGACATCTAATCCGCAATAAACAAGATCCTGTCTGGTTCAGTTTGATAAGGGTCCATAAAACCCCCGTAGACTTCACATGTAGTCTAGTTATTGTCAGAGAATCATAAATTTTATTGATATATACAGATAAATTGGTTATTTCCTGTGTTTTGCATTTTATTGGTTGAAATGCAGTTGTTGTTTTTTCAGAATTTACACAAACTTATTTCAATTGAAAATATACTCATTTTGATTGCTCTGTCATGTTGAGTAATGTACTGACCTACTAAATTATAATTCTTACAGCAAAGCAATTCTCACCCTTTTTAGAAAACTCTCACCTTTTAGTCATAAAAAAATAGAATAATTCTAGATAAAAGAATCGGTGCGTTCGGAGATACAAATTATGTGCTGAGAAGTAACATGGTAATTCTACATTTGAATGAAAACGTTGGATCTACACAGGAACAATATATGGGCACGATCGATGAACAGACTGCTTGGCTGGAGACCTTTCTAATGACAAAATGTGAAATGTGTTATGTGAACTGACTTATAAGAAAACTTCATCAATTGCAGATAGTTCTGATTATAGTATAAGAAAGGTGATTTGGGAATATACAATTTCCCTTGTGAGGCCTAAATACAGTTTCTTTTATTTATAACAAAATCCAGCAATAAAGAGATATCATTGTTCAAACTACACATAATTTATTATTTATAAAAATTAGGTTCCTGAATGCATTTTCTTTTATTTTCAATACATTGTAAAAATTCCAGCAATGATGAGATTTAATTGTAAAAAAACTTGATTTATTTTTAAAAAAAAAACACTGTTGTATCTTATCACTTTGTTTGTTCATCCCTAATTTATTCAGGCTTTCTAATCTCGTTATAAAGGTGAGAACTGGTTTGCTTTAAAGGTGAGAAATATTACCTGCAATTTACATGTATGTACTGTACAGTAGCTATACAACAGCTTATTATGATAAACAGAAGCAAGTCTGTCAATGGTCCAGTCTTGTATATTGGCCCTTACCGCCAATACGCAGACCTTATCATCCCCATAGGCCACATACCTGGCATACCAGAATCAGTGTCTTTAACGGGTGACAATTTAATTTTTATTTTCTCTGTGGATTTAAAAGTTTTCCAAAAGACGCGAGCCTCGTTGTATTTCTGTAGTAACACGTATGTATTCTATTTTTTTGCCACCTTTATTTGTAATACCAATTATCTTTTTAAGTTTAGGCTATTAAACCCAATACAATGTTGATAAAGGTATGTAACTATGATGCTGCACCAATCTCTGATAAATATACAAATATTGTCTAATGTAGTAATTTCATAGTTGAAGTACCGGTTCAAATAGTAATTTCTGTATTTCCTTCCTTTGCAATACGGAAGTAATTGTCGCTCTATAAGTCCTTACAGCTTGTTTTTATTCCCTTTTTCTGTTTCAACTACAAAATAAATCTCTTTCTTTTTGTTTCTACATTATTGTTAGTGAATCCAACACTAAAGAGGCCGTTTCATCAACACCATTTTCCACATCTTGGGAGTATTTCTGTATTTTGAGATTTATCCCTTTGTGATAAGCACATTTACCATGGATATATTCATTAGCAAATTGTTAGTCCTTGTTGCCTTTTTTCAAAGATTTTATCTATCTGTATACCGAGTAGGTACATGTTGAAGCATTCTAGTCGCTAACTTGCTTTCCATTATAGAAGGACTGCTTTTGAAAGAACTTTTTTTGATTCTAAGCAAGTTTCGTTAACTGTATTCGTTAGTTTTTTGTAGAACTTGAAAAATGGGCAGGCCCGCCGTGGCTTGCTCGACAGCACGTGTGATGCGAGACCGTCAGACCACTATTGGTGTGGGAAGGAACCCAGCGCCTACATGTCCGAAGGAACCTCATCAATCATTTCATTTCCTTAGCGGTGTCTGTCCTGGTGTCACAACATAATGGTTGGAATGGGTGATAAACACCAAGCAATGATCCGGACATTTGTTTTTATGCATCCGATTTGGTTTAAAGATACTGGAACCGTATTTTGCCCTTTATTTCCTCGAAATAACATTGTCTTAAATGAACAAACAATTAAGCACACGTGCTTGCATGTTTCCTTCAGGTTTTCCTGTTCACTGTATTAGCAGTTAGACTGGCATCAGTCGTTAGAGTCATTAAATGTAAAGCACTTGGCCATAAAATCCTCTCTGATACCACTTTCTGATAAAATTTACAATATCTCTAGCCTCTGTCTCTGTTGAGATAAGCCACAGTAAAAGAGAGCCACAGAAAAGTTGATATATATTTAAAAAAATATAAATAAAATGGGAAATGTTTAATCTCAACAGACTGTGCAAGTCTATATTAGCAGTGTGTCTGTCGTCTGCCCGGGCGGCCCTTAAGAATACCGGCTGCCTGACACATCTTCTCTCCTAACGTGACCAAGTCCGTACCATGGCATACACACCAACAAATTGGAAATTCGTGCTCGAATTCCAGAGGTACACAATATTTCATGCGTCGTAAGACTGACCATCCATGCATGCCACGGACCCATGTTGGGCGCCAAATGTCACAGGGCGAGAAAAATGTGTCAGGCATCCGATTAGCTCAGTCGGTAGAGCACTCGCCCTGTAAGCGAGGGGTCTCGGATTCGAGCCTAGGAATGTCATGTGTTCTCTTTCTCAGTGGATGGGAATTTTTGGCCTGTACAGGCACAACAACAAAACCTTGATAAATGGAAATTATCAGAAGGAAAAATTACAGTCGCAAGCCATCAAGAATCTAATTTCTAAGTGCGCACGCGTCCAGGAAAAATTAAAAACATAGAGTCCTGGCATGCAAATCTTGTTAAGGCCTTTAATAAACTGGTAAGTGTTAGAAAATGTTAAACTGATGAATGAGGTGGAAATGATATAGGAATTCATATAGGATCGGGCTGTATGGATATAACACAAAATAATAACACAAACGACCTTTAATACAATATATACAAGGAACGAGGACGACAATAGAACACATAGACAGAATACTGATAATCAGTGGTTTTTGACCTCGTGACATACTACTCCTCTTCAGGGAATGTCGTCCCGACATTCAAAAGAATCTAAATATTCCAGCTTGGAGCAGAAATACTATCAACGTTAGTCTAGACTGTAAAGTACCTAAAGTACTCACTACAGTAGGCACACGTTTTCTACATAATATATATGTACAAACACTTATAGTTACACCTTACAAGGTTATAGAGCAAACAAAATTCCCCCGCTTCAACAAGACTAATCACCGAACATCGAACTCTGCAAAACAAGTAATATGTTGAAACTTCAACCACGGATCGCAAAAATTAATAGGTTTACATTTATCGTAGATGTGCACAGCCTACAGTAAAAATGAACAATCAGTGTACTGTAAAGTACATTTATCAAGGATATCAGTACTTTATGTAATGCATTTAATGAACCACATATTTAACTAGGGACAACAAAATAGTAAAAACAGGTATTTGGACGTTCAACACATCAAATAAAACTATTATACAGTGTACTATTCGAATAAAATCAGTTCATGAAAGTGACACATATCACTTAAAATTCCAATTGTCTTATCTCATCCACCCAGGTTTAGCTCTGGATCGTCTAGGCCACTGCAGCTCTGTCTGATCGCCATGCTTACCACGGCGAGCTGGTATCACATATATTAAACTTAGGCTTATCGTTATGAATTTCCATTTTGCAAATAAAACTTTAGATGTACACCCACTCTTGATCTAAGAAATAAATTAATCAATAATTTACTGTCAAAATACCAAATGGAGTACAGAAGTATGTTTTACAGTTACTGTGTAATTCAAAGGGCAATTTTTATTTCTTCTTTTAATGGGTTTAATTATACAATTTATTACTTTTAATCATGCACGAAAAGAACGAAAGAATTTCAAGTGATAGCATCAGATAAAAGTTCCATCAGCTCATCAGAAATCAATTGAATGAGCATGAAATCTTAATTTTTAAATTTTTGAATATGTATACAATTTTGCTGACAGTTTTTAGCACCAGCACCAGCATGTGCATAATTCTCTCTCTCTTGTCCGCCTCATCCCCCCCCCCCCCCCCCCCCCACCTTCAACACACCCAAAATAATGAAAGCGAGAACAGTGCAACTCCCCAAACGAAACACACAATACAGCACATAAAATCTCAAGGCCAGTTATAATAGAAATAAGTAAAACAGAAAAAAACCGCTAAATAAAATTTATAAACCATCTATGCGCTTATGCTTTTGGCCTGAATTAGGTGTTTGACTTAAGTGCTGGACTGACAGTAACTTGATAATTATGAAATACATCATATGCTTCTGGGTTTACCAATTATAATAAACTGAAAGTTATTCAAACCCATTTAAAAAAAAATTTTTTTTTAAAAGATCAAGCATGCACACTTGCCTGGTCCTTTGCCTTACACCCTTTTGGTTTTTTTTCTTTTTTTCATACAGACATCATCATTTCACTATTGATTTGAAATAAACATGTGTATTTATGATAAAAATCCATAAAGAAAATTATTTTCGACTAAAAATAATTTAATTTATTTTCGAGAAACAACGGCGTCGTTCTCGTTACTAGGCAATTTCTACTTGTTCCACTTTTCGACTTGTTTCGGTTGTATTATTGGCCCGTTTAATCGGGTACCAGTTATGCGAAATGTACATCGTATACCCGTATAAAAGCGAAAATCTCGTGCTATCTGCTCAGTTAACTCGTTTAAACTTGACAGCCAACTCAAACTTTAGTCAAAGGAAAAAGTTGTCGTATCGCTATTATCGGAATAGGAATATTGTCGAGGATAACACCAGCAGTTCCTAATAATGCCACGTGGACGTGGGAGGAGAGCACCGGCAGGGCGTAGGCAAGCCCAAGTAATGGACAACGTTCGCAACCGGTGGAAACCTCGGTTGCTTGAGGCTCGGCAAAGTCTTGAAGGTGCATTACAACCACAGGACACTTCAAGGAGGAATAGTCGTCGCTAGGCGAATAATGTTCACAATCGCCAGGAACCTCAGCTACCTGAGGTCCAGGCAGATGCATTGCCGCCAAAGGAATGTCCATCCAGACAAGCCAGACGCCAACTCAAGGACGGATAGGGGTCAAAAGAGGGTTGCTGAAGCGCTGGACGAGTTGATGGACGAACGATTAGTTTAGAATGCCGGTGAGTTAAATACTATTGATTTGTAGCAAACTTTACAAGATTCAGAAATTTTATCTAGAAATGTTAATAATTGTTCACAAAATCGTTGGGGGTGTGGCGATACCAATTCGTTTAGTGTCCCATTTTCTTCAAATTTAGATAATCAAGTCAGTACCAATACACGTATCAGCATGGTCCGATTGGCCGAGGACGATTTAGCTGCACATGTCCCCGCTTCTTTAAAGCAACAGATTTGTAAAGGGGAATATGTCAATTTATCTTTGTTACTTAAGGGCGCCATAGAACTATCTGAGTTCTGTTCAGGAACAGTGTTCCGCTTGAATGCTGAAGGTCACATTGTAACAAAATTTTGAGCATCGAGAAATGGACAAATGCATTTATTACCCATATGTCTATTTATTTGTCAACTCATGCTGACAAGGTATATGAAATGTTACACTATATGTTTAACATAAAGGAATGCGCTCTTCAGACTTGGGCCCCTTTCCGCTTGGCGAACATACGACGAACAATTTCGCTTGCGCCAAGCTATTACTCCGGGCCAATACACATGTCATGACTATAACAAAGGTCAATGCACTTTGTTTAACTGTAAATTTCCCCATGTCTGTTCCACGTGCGCAGCGACTCATTCAGCTGTGGTACACACCATTGTTTATTTGGGGCGCGTTCAACTTCTTTGAATCTAGATATAATAAGAGGGCAAATTAAAAATGAAATTATTGTAGGCCGGGTAGCCGGTCCATTCAATTCAAGGCCGCTACCAAATCTTATTCTCTCTCCCATCGGACTAGTACCAAAAAAAACACCGGGTGAATATAGAATGATTCACCATTTATCTTATCCCACCGGTTCTTCAGTAAACAATTTAATTGATCCTGTCGTCTGCTCGGTTCAATACACAAGCTTTGATGAGGCTGTCAGACTGGTTCAACAATTAGGGCGAAATTGCAAATTGTTTAAAGCCGACATTAAAAATGCATATAGGCTAATACCAATCAAACCTTCTGACTGAACTTTTAGGCTTCTGCTTTGACGATTATTTTTATTTTGATAAAGCTCTATCATCATTCGGTGCGTATATCAGCTGTATAACATTTGAACGATTTTTGGAATTTTGTGTTAAATCAAAACTGAAGTGTGGGAACCTGAGACATTACTTAAAAGATTTTTTGGGTGGATGCAAAGCAACCGTGTCATGTACACAAGCGCTTCAAACATTTAGAGACGTTATGTCCAAATTAGATGTGCTGTTGGCGGAAAAAACTGAAGGTCCGACAGAAATCTTTATATTCTTAGGGTTAGAGTTGGATTCTAAAGAAATGGTAGTTAGAATCCCAAATCACAAAATTCTTGAAGTTACTCAAAAAATCAAAGAAATTTTGGGAAAATCAAAGTCAACATTAAAGAAAATTCAGTCCCTAATTGGCAGCTTGAATTTTTTGCGTAGACTTATACCTATGGGTAGACCATTTATTCGCCGTTGGATAAACGCTACTTGTGGCTTATCCAACCCTTTCCATCATATCAGGGTTAAAAAGGAAATTGGGCTAGACTTGCGCATGTGGCTTTTGTTTGTAGAAAAATTCAGTGGAGTCTCAGTTTTCCATGACCAGTTTTGGGTGTCTAATGAGGACGTTTAACTATTTTCTGATAATGCAGGGGGAGATAACTTGGGTTTTGGTATTTTATTTCAAGGGCATTGGTCTCATGCAAAATGGTCCGATTCATGGCATGCTGTTGGTATAACTTCATATATAAAAGTATTAGAGTTATTTCCTATATTAGTTGCATTGTTTATTTGGGGCGACGAATTAACAAACAAGAAGATAAGATTCAGTTGGGACAATTCAGCTGTGATACACATTATAAATAAATTGTCATCAAAGTCACACGCAGTTATGTGCCTTGCCAGGGTGTTAACTCTACGCTGTCTAAAGTTGAATATTCTATTATAAGCTTTGCATATACCTGGTCATCAAAATGAAATCTGTGACGCCTTATCTCGTTTTCAGTTGAACAGGTTCAGGGAGCTGTCTCCAGGGGCATATCCGGACCCATGTCCGGTTCTATGGAACATATTTAACGTAGAGTTAGGCAACTTCTCCGGTCAGGAATAGCATTTAACTCTTATGCAACTTACAACACTGCTGTTAACGCAAAAAAAAATTCGTTCCTCTTACGGGTTGTTGATACAAGTCCCAATCTCGGTTCAACGCATTGTTTTATTTGTAGCTTATTACTTCGAGAAAGGCCTATCTCCGAAATTAATTTCAACCTATGTTGCGGGTATTAATTTTTACCACAAACCTAACGTATTCTATGACTTAGGTCGTGTATTTGTAATAAAAAAAAAAATACTTGAAAACTGTCACAGAAGCCGCATTACACGTGATAATCCGGCTCCACTTACTAAGCCCGTATTGTTAGCTGTTTGTAATTCTTTGTGGAAAGTTTGCTATAACAGCTATGAAGTAAATTATTTAAAACGCCTTTTACTTTGGCTTATTACGGTTTATTTCGTGTTAGCGAGTTAGTTTCTGTCAACAAGCATGTATCAGAAAAAGTAATACGCCTGCCTGATTTGAATGTCGCCAGTGGCGAAAGTTATATAGTTTTCCGACTAAGCATTTTTAAAACAAATCAGAATGGAAGACCCATTTTCTAAAAAATACCTCGACAGGGAAATAACACATTTCCTGTAGCTGCGGTTAAAGATTTTATCAAAATTAGGCCGAAAATTCAGTCTCCTTTATTTTGTCATTGTGAGAGCTCGGTTGTGACTAGCTCAGTTTTCAGCTGTGTTGTTGCAAGCAATCCGTAAGACTTTAGTCTAACCTGACAAGTGCAAATTATACAACACACATCTTCAGAATAGGCAGAGCTACAGACCTGGCTTCCGAGGGTTACCCTTCGGAGGTTATTGTGAAACTACTTTGTAGATGGTCATCGAGCTGTTATAATCTTAACATCCGGAAGTAGGTTTTAATTTATGTTATAACACATAGAATAAATTATTTTTTAAACAGATGGGCTAGTACTTGCGCGTTTGAATCCTAACAAAAAACAAAACAAAAAAAAAAAAACAAAAAAAAAACAAAAAAAAAAAGAACGAAAGCACTTAAACCAAAAAACAAAAAAAAATATGTGACGTCATCTGGGAACAAGTGACATCATTAGTCCAGATATTGATGCGCGGACATCATTCTTTCAAAACGATACTGTTCATTTAAAATTGGTCGGTCTGGAGTTTTATTTGGATTACATTTGGGACTCAATAATTAAATTCTTAGAAAATTAACAATTGCAGTTTAACATAAAGAATTTTGGGGGATAAATTAAAATTTATTGTGGCGGAAACATTCTATTTGTGCATACCAAAGGGCGATCAGGCGCTTCAAGTTATTGCTGTAAAGCTCGGCTAAATGCCATATCCCGTCCTAAGCACCGTACTTTGGCGTATTGCTTTCAAATCAAGTACGTGGCTAGGTGGCTCGGGTTGAGGTTTTGCCCTAGTGTTAGGCGAAATCTAATTGGTATTACTGTATTGCGTTCTCAACCCTTTGCATGCAACTATGTGCTTACCTTCATGCAGGCAGTGGTCCACATGATAGTTGCCGGCCGTTTGCAGCTACCTACGGGCGGTCGGTCCCTGTCGTGTGACACCACTGGCGCCGTCGTTGCAAGGCACAGCCATCCTCTTTTGGTGTAATTGTGTACATCTGCCACGTTACTCGGTGCTTCACTGTTAAACAGTAACCCTTTGCATGCAACTATGTGCTTACCTTCACGCAGTGGTCCGCATGGTAGTTGCCGGAGGTTTACAGCTACCTGCGGGCGGTCGGTCCCTGTCATGTGACACCACTGGCTCCGTCGTCGCAATGCACAGCCACCGGTTCTGGTGTACTTCAGTTCTACCGTATCGTTCAGTGGTGTTAGTGTCAGTTCAAAGTATTTTTGGTATTGCACCGTTAATTATAGCCCTATAGTTTTGTTGTATTGTTTTGACGCGCCTGTTCTCCTTTCGGTTGAACAATTTTACCTTCTGTTTTCGAGCGGCCAACAAAACCCAATCTTAAATACTGCTGTATTTATATGTTGTTTAAAATACATCTCAATGAGTCATTTGACCTATATTGTTACATACACATATTATTTATTAAATGTGTTAAATAAAATTAAATTCATCCGGTTAGCTATGACGTTAAATTATCGTGCATTTTATTCGTCTTGTGTTTGTTTCAGATGAATACTAGCACCATGGAAATATTGTAGATCTAATTTGTAAACTGTCGTTGAACCTGTGTTCGGCTCGCACATTTCCTATTCAACAGGTATGCATGACGGAGACCAACAGTACAGAAAGGTAAATGCTAATATTCTATATAGAGTCTACAATATGCTTGTATGAAAAAGAAACGATGTCTGTAAGTAAGCAAAAGAAAGAATACCTCTGCATAGCTGAAAAGGTCAAGGGTCTGAATGAAGCATGGTCATGACCTAAATATCAACAAATTGATACAAGTTGAATGACAATAACATATATTACACCAGATTAATAAGTAGTATAATAATTATTTTTTCATGGCATGCATGAATTCTTCAACTACGTTTGTACATCAACTGTGTTGTAGGCCTAATTAAAGAAGTGAAGCTACATGAATAGTTTCAAAATACATAAATTCACACTTGTCAAGATTCCATATCATCAGCAGTAAATGTTAATTTCCTTATACTCATAGTTTTGTTATTTCAGATGAAGATGTAAATTGATGCAAAGAAACAATGGAACAATGAATGTTATCATTACCAAGAAAAAAACTGCATTTTTATACAGGCAGGTGTCAGTGTTTTGGAAATAAATGTGACATTTAGTATTTGTTAAACAAAATATAATAATTGATTTTAGATTTATGTATTTCTCAAAATTGTTTTAATATAAAGTGCCAGCAATTGAATTTTAAAGAGAAAGCACATTTAATTGTGAAAGTTAAATTTATGTATACATGTATATAAATGTGCATGTTGGTCTTTTATTGCAGTTGGTGAATAAAAACCCCCAATGCAGCCTTTTGGAGCTTTGGCTAGACCATGAACAGTAGGCATCAAAAAGGTACAGAATGCTGCTTTTATTAAATTCTTTCATGTATATACTAATTATCAGTTTATTTGAAACTTGGTACACAACATCAGCATGAAGGGGACAGGGCTATCAAATTTGATTATTTGTTCCTCGTGTTAATATGCCATTTGTTTAATTTTAAATTATTATATCACAGCTACCTTGATGCCTTGTGTATTAAAACTTTTTTTGCAAATTCAATCAGATTCAAATGGATCATGATATACTTCATAGCCAGGCAGAAGACATACACATGCTATAGAGAATTTTACATCTGGTGACCCATTTCTAAAGTTA
Source organism: Mercenaria mercenaria (assembly GCF_021730395.1). NCBI lineage: Eukaryota > Metazoa > Mollusca > Bivalvia > Venerida > Veneridae > Mercenaria > Mercenaria mercenaria. The sequence continues at coordinate 58,926 of NW_026463192.1, read as the reverse complement.
TGACCCTTTTTGGACATTGAATTAAATATTACAGTATGTACACAGCTCCTCTCCCACTTTCTATCCAATACCCTTTTAACTTGTTATACATATTGACCATAAATGTCAGGGCCTTTATCTATTTTAGGGATGTTATGTCCCCCACCCCTTTTAAAATATAACAATTATATTTGTATTTAATGTACTCCTCTCCTCCTACAGTTTTCATACTGTGTCACAATGGAAATGTAAGTTGAAATGAAATTATCAACTTGAAGTAGGCATGCACATATTGCCAGACTTCAATTTTAGGTTACTTTTTCGGCAGTCCGTATTAAGCACGATTTTATGACCTCATATGACCTTATGCCGTCTGAATAATGTACCAATCGGATTGCTTGGTAAGGTAGTCTCGGTATTTTCAGCCATAATGAGAGATTTTGTAAGAGTGACACTGATTGGAGAAAAGGCTGAAAATGCTTTACACCGAGACATGTGTGACACTGAGTGAAATGACAACGCGTTCGTCATCTATAACCTCTATAAGTACAGCACCATCGGGTTGTATGCGTACAATGTACCACTTGAACAGATGTGCGTAACCAAATATTCATCTGCTCATCCGGACATATTTCTGTTTTGTTAAGTTTTCTTGTTAAGTTTTTTTTTTCTGTTTTGTTAAGTTTCCTTTCCTTAAGTTTTGGTTTTACAAAAAGGTTATTTGTTTTATACAGTCATTAACTCTTACCCTGCATTACAGCAACAATTTCTAACCAGTGCAAATCATTACTAACCTGAAACAACATGTCAGATACTGTTGAATTTTAGACTCTGAATTTTAAATCAATCTTACCGGTGAAAACAGTACTGTATATATTCTGAATGATAGACAAATTTGATAATAAGCTGAAGTAGGGTAAGGGTTCATGTTGCTTCCAACAATTCCAGAAATAAAGTATAGAACGAAATTTCAATACTGTTTGCTTACTGTTACCATCTTTTAAGCACCAAAGGCTCAATGTGAGCTTTTGTGATTGTTTGGTGTCCGTCGTGTGTCCCTCCACAATTTCTAAACACAGTCTTCTTCAGAACTACTGTCCTCATTTATACAAAACTTCACAGAGGCCCCTTTCAACAGTGCCGAAAGATTTAAAATACAGGTTTCCGCCCATTTATAACTTGTGCTTCAGTTACATCACGCCGACCATCTTTTTTAAAGATATTTCTTGTTCTTGAGTTATGTCCTTTACTTTAAAATATCTCAAATACACTTGTACATTGTGTAGGCCTACACACAGTTTCAAACAGTTCAAAAGAAATAGTTATATTATCAGCATGAAGTGATCATGTGCATAGTGTTAGTTGAAAATGAAGGTGTATGAAGACATATAGACAAATATATATCATCTGTTAAAGTTCATAGGTTTTAGTCTTCATTACTTGTGTAGGGTACTGTTTTATCACTTCTTAATAAAGTCATGACATTTTCTTAATAATATCTGTCAGACTTACATTGTTATAATTCTAAGATATAACATTTTATATTTTGTATTCTAAAATTTGTAGTTGTTATGAACAAATGAAATATGTAGGATTTATAAGTGTAAAAATAACTAAATTTTCTCATTTCAGATGCTCATCTAAAGGGTTACAAGTGTTTGTAGCATTGGTCAACAAAAAAACCTGAACCATTTAATGGATCATACAGAATGTACAATCATATTTCCAGAATCAAAGAAATAGAATATCAAGTATTAGAGAGATAGAAAAATATGCACCATGCACGAAGAACCTGCCTTAGATTAATTTGCAAAATACATTGAAATCTCACAATTGCTAATGGAAGTTAAGAAAGATGTACTATTCTGGAAAATATGTGTCCAGACAATACTGCAACAACATTGTTTCCTTTTTATTTCAATTTTCTGAGCATAATTCTACATAATTGTACATAAAAATTGTTACATGGTTACATGAATAAAACAAAATGTGTAATCATATTTCCAGACACAAATTGGGAGAATCAGAGAAGAAATATCAAGAATTAGGGAAGAAGAAATATCTGTCATGCATGAAGAACCTGATTTATATTAATTTACAAAATACTTTGAAACCTCACAATTGTTAAAGGCATTATATATATGGAAGATTAGAAACGCGCATTTTGATTAATCATCTACTGGCTCAATATTTTTTTTTAAATTCACTGAGCTAGTTCTACTTAAACAATGCAACTTAATAATCTAGTCTTTGAAAAAAGTATAAGTCTTTCGTACTTGTTTTATAGAAAACGTTTCATGATGTTTCAATGTAAATGTGCTATTGCTTTTTTTTTGTGGTGTGGAAAGTGATATTTAAATAATGTTTTTCTCATTTTCAGTAACTTTTCCATGATTGGGCGGATTTGCAAATTACTTGGCACGGTTAATAAATGTTATATTTCGATGTGAAACATGCTAGATTAAAATGGTAGTCAAGGTCACAATTAAGTAGTCAATAACTTAACTTTTTCTGTCTGTAACTTTTTAGCTGACCTGAGCACGAAGTGCTCGTAGGTGAGTTTTTGTGATCCCCCTGTGTCCATCGTCCGTCCGTCGTCAACCATTTGACTGTTAACACTCTAGAGGTCACAATCTGGCCCAATCTTAATGATATTTGGTCAGAATGTTACCCTCAATAAAATCTTGGACGAGTTTGATATTGCGTCATCTGGGGTTAATAACTACGTCACCAGGTCAAATCTAGAGGCAACATTTATGACTATATCTTCATTCAACTTTGTCAGAATGTTAATCTTGATGATTTTTAAGTTAATTTCGAATGTGGTTTAGGTGAGTTAAAAAACTAGGTCACCAGGTCAAATCAAAGGAAAAGCTTGTTAACACTCTAGAGGCCACGATTATGACTGTATCTTTATGAAACTTGGTCAGAATGTTAACCTTGATTATTTTTAGGTCAAGTTCAAATTTAGGTTAAGTGGAGTAAAGGTAAGCTTGTAACACTCTAGAGACCACATTTATAATATACCTTAACGAAACTTGGTCAGAATGTTAACCTTGACGATCATTAGGTCAAGGTCAAATCTGGGTCAGGTGGGGTCAAAAACTAGGTCACCAGGTCAAATCAAAGGAAAAGCTAGTTAACACTTTAGAGGCCGCATTTATGACCATACCATAATAAAACTTGGTCAGAATGACTTGTCAATCTTGATGATCTTTAGGTCAAGTTCAAATCTGTGTCAGATGGGGTTAAAAACTAGGTGACCAGGTCAAATCAAAGGAAAAGCTAGTTTACATCATAGAAGCCACAGTTGTGACTGTATCTCTATGAAACTTGGTCAGAATGTTAATATTGATGATTTTAGGTCAAGTTTGAATCTGGTTCATGTGGAATGTGACCAACTGACCTACTTTTATGTTTTTTAAGATACAGCCTTGAAATTTGGATGACATGTACAGTTTTGCAAACTGATCTTAAAACTGACTTCAGTGACCATGAATGTGACCTACTGACCTACTTTCTTCAGGTGAGCGATACAGGGCCTTCAGGGCCCTCTTGTTATGAATGTATTGCAGCTCACATAACGTGGCACAAATATTCATCATATCAAGATGACATGTATGTAAAATTCATAACTCGGACTTTTAGCTCTAGGTTAGTGTTAGATATAGAAGCTCCCTTAAAACTAGGTTAAAATGAAACCAGCTTACTACGCTATGAAAACTTTTAAAGCATATTTATTCCAAGATATATAAATAAACTCCTTTTATGTCTCCGGTATCAAAGAACTTAACACATACAGTTGCCATCAAATTCATATAAAGCTCTGTTTACATCATCAACATGAAGAGGACATGAGCATTGCATCGGGACTTCTATGCCTAATTACTTTTTCTGGAGTTGTTGCCCTTTTGGACCTCGAAATAATTCATCGCATTGTAAACTAAGGCTACCGTTATTACAAATTGCGTAAATATTTTGCTAAATTTTACTATCGTAATTCTGATTTAGTTTTAAAATTCAATAGTAATTTAAAGACACTTCTGCGAGAAGGTATTTCTAAACCCGTTTTTTATGGGGATGTGGTTTACAAACTTCGTAAGATATTGGGTCATGGTAATTTTCCAAATGTAGTTGGTAAAATTATAAAACGTTTTATTAAAAGAGGTTACGACCCAACTGTTTTGAGACATACCGCATGTTTTGTGTTCAACCCGTTTACAGTTGGACACTACGCTTCCCTCTTTGATTGTGTCTGACGGAAGAGGGGGAGGACTCTATGATAAGCAGTTTATAAATCCTACCAGGACTGAACTGTTTTGATATTTGTCTTCTGGCCTGTTTCGTCGGGCCCTTAAGGGTGTTTCTCTTGTTGCTCTGTCTTCTGAAAAGGCATTGAGTACATACGTTTTTGGTTCTTAAGGTTTGCTTTTTATATATTTATACACGAGCATTTTTGTGTTTTACATGCCATGCCTTTTTGTTTCCATTACGTGTGTAAGAGATTCACCTGGACGGGATTACTTTTATTTACACTGTCCCGTGTCTTTGGAACATGGTGGGGGTAAGAGTGAGGTTGGGTGCGCACCATAAACCGGTTTAAGCTCCCCAGTGGTGTTTTTGCCACTGACCGTTCCAAGGCGGTGCCCCACTGTGTTCCTTTGTTTGTTCGTTTTGTCCTGATGTGTTGGCTTTGTGTGTGTGTGTGTGTTCCTTTGTTTGTTCGTTTTGTCCTAATGTGTTGGCTGTGTGTGTGTGTGTGGTGCACGCGTCTGCGTGCTGTGGGTTTCGTTTTGAGGAGGCTGCGTTTTTGGTGCGTGGCATTCCCTGTTTGATATTTGTCTTTGTTTTTTAAATCCTACAGTTTCCTTCCAACTGAATTGAAACTTCGTATAGATCAACGGTTTGAAGTGGATATGTACATGTTGCCCTGACTTTTATGATTGATTATTTTTTCTGGAGTTGTGGCCCTTCTTTGACGATTAATTACAACTACATTGTAGTTTCTTACATTTCTGTTCATTTCAAAGCATCATGGACATTATGTAGACATGTGCATTTGTTTTGTGTTCAGTTGTTTTAGTTATGTCATTTTTACGTAATAACATTATTTAGCCGTCGGTATACTATATTATTGAATGAAACATTTTTTTTCGACACCATTCTAGTTCCCTTTGCAGCTTCCGTGAAGGAATATTGTCAAACCGTACCGATAAGGGGAAGTAACACTGTGTTGGAGTTTGGTTCGTGTTGTAGCACAACTTTCTATGCATAAATGATGATATATACTTTTATTTGTGTGGACATGCATGTATTTGTTATGCTGCAAAATAAAACAGTCGTCATGAATTACTTACCGTAACTTGTTGTCCCTTTCATTCTTTTTATCATTATTAGCACAGTCATTCACAGAAGATGCTGTATACTAACACTTTTTGTTTGTGAATATGTTCTACCTGATTATTTAATATAAAAAAGATAATCTTGTTTCCAAGACCTTGTGTAAAAAGAAATCCTACATCCGTATGTCTATCATCAGTCTTGTACAGAAATGCAAGGTCGTCCGCTTAGCTCAGTAGGGAGAGAGTTGGTCTACGGATCGCGGGGTCGCGAGTTCGAACCCCGGGCGGAGCGTATGTTCTCCGTGACGGTTTGATTAAAGACATTGTGTCTGAAATCATTCGTCCTCCATCTCTGATAATTCATGTGGGGAAGTTGAAGTCACTTGCGTAGAACAGGTGTGTACTGGTACAGAATCCAGGAACACTGGTTAGGTTAACTGCCGGCCGTTACATGACTGAAATACTGTTGAAAAACGGCGTTAAACCCAAAACAAACAAACAGAAATGCAAAGTATTACAAGTTCACAAAGAAGAACAAAGCTAGAAAGTCAAGCAAAAAGTACTTTCAGTTTCATTTGTCGGTAGTTTTTATAAATGTTGCGATTTCATTACTTCTCGACAGCACATGTTTATGTAAAGGAACAATCAATTAACAGTTAATGATATTGGTTCCACAGACTTATCCTGTCAGTGATATGTTTTTCAAAAATTTCTGAGATAAACCCGAAGGCCTTGAAAAATCTCCAAAGTAATGCATATGTTTTAACAGCGGAGTATCTTATTCATCAAAATTGCACCCAACTATTTTGGCAATAATATTTTCTCAAAATTTAGACCAGAGGCCACCATTACATACCTATATTTCAAACTTTGCCGGGGGAGAACACCCTGACACCTACTCCCGATCGGAGATATGCGTCTCGCTGGTGACACATCGTTCTTAACTGGAGCCTCACCCCATCAAATAAAGCTATGTCTGGATCCGGACCTGCCCTTAGGCATTACTAATGCCTTTTAGGTCGCTGTCTAGTGTCCGAATTGCTTCACCTAACCTGAAGTATCGGAAACGCTATTTGCAATGTAGAATATATTTCCTGTAAAGAAGCTATCCCACAGACTCGTGGAAATCGTAAGGTGCACTAAACTGTACGCAAAATGTTCAGATAGGCACTCCTTCATATAACTCGGACGAGGGGTCTAGCAAAGTTTTACAACATTTTAGCTTATCAACGACATCAGCGGAGATCATAAAGTCGATCTGTTGTCAGGCTTAAGATGCAGGCGTGCTAAAACCCCTAAATGAATGCCCTTATCGGCATACTTACATTTATTTGATATAATAGAGCTCCATCAGGTTTGAATAGTTAAATGGCTGCGATATATATTTTGTACAGTAATTTTCTGCGTACAGACTGAAGGTTTAAATGACTAGTCTGGTAGTCAAATTATTCAGAAGACGTAATGGTCTTGAAAGTAAGAAATTTTTACAAAGTTTGGAACGATAACGCTTTGATTAAATTCAACAGACCGTTTAAAAAAAGTAAGATAGTTCAATAAAGCAGATGATTTAGATTTCATTTGAGGTTGTAGAATATTTTGACAAAATAAACAAACTGTTAATTATTCTTGAAATAATTTTTTACTGTACTTTTGGAATAGTGTTATTGGATCTTTAACACCTGTCGAGAATGATTATCGGGATAAAGAACTCTCCCTTAAGGTAAATGTGAAAAACTATCCTTTATTATATTCGGCGGGAATCGAACACGATTTCTCCGTGCAATTTTCATATTTATAGCAACTAAAATGTAGTCCGTCATGTCAACAAAGGACGATGAAAAGAATCGTTTGAAGCATTCTAAAGTATATTTTTGCCCTCCATGTGTGGTGGGGGCATATAGATTTGGTCTTGTCCGTGCGTCCGCCCGTCCGTGCGTCCGTCCGTGCATACGTGCGTGCGTCCGTCCGAAGTCCGTGACACGCCTAGCTCGAAGAGTATTTGATATAGATTCATGAAACCTTGCATGAGTCTTTATCATGATATGAACTTGCGCACCTCCTATTTTTCGTCTGGCTCCGCCCCCTATTTTTAGAGTTATGGCCCCTGAAATAGTCAAAAATGCACATTTTTACCTTGTGACATGCCTAGCTCAAAAAGTATTTGATATAGATTCATGAAACCTTGCATGAGTCTTAATCATGATATGAACTTGCGCACCTCCTATTTTTCATCTGGCTCCGCCCCCCATTTTCAGAGTTATGGCCCCTGAAATAGTCAAAAATGCACATTTTTACCTTGTGACAATCCTTGCTCAAAATGAATTTGATATAGATTCATGAAACCTTACATGAGTCTTAATCATGATATGAACTTGCGCACCTCCTATTTTTCATCTGGCTCCACCCCTATTTTTAGAGTTATGGCCCCTGAAATAGTCAAAAATGCACATTTTCACCTTGTGACACGCCTAGCACAAAAAGTATTTGATATAGATTCATAAAACCTTGCATGAGTCTTAATCGTGATATGAACTTGCGCACCTCCTATCTTTCATTTGGGTCCGCCCCCTATTTTTAAAGTTATGGCCCCTGAAATAGTCAAAAATGTACATTTTCACCTTGTGACGCACCTAGCGCAAAAAGTATTTAATATAAATGGTTGAAAACTTGCAAAATTCTTTATCATGATATAAACTTGCACACCTCTAATTTTTTTGGCTGGTTCCGCCCCCTATTTTTAAAGTTATGGCCCCTGAAAGAGTAAAACATTGCACTTTTTCACCTTGTTATGTGCCTAGCTCAAAAAGTATTAGATGTAAATTCAGGAAATCTTGCAGGTGTCTTTATCATGTTGTGGCCTTGCACACTTGGCGTTCTTCTTGAGAATCGTACTCTTATTACAGAGTTATGGTCCTGGAAATAGCCAAAAAATGTAGATTTTTTGTTTGTGATGCTCATAGCTCAAAAACTATAGGGCCTAGAATAATGAACCCTTTTCATAAAATGTTTGTTGAGGCTATACCCCATTAAGACTGCACACATTTGAATTATTGCTCCTTGTCTGTGACAAATGTACCAGTGGGGGCCACACCCTGTGTCCTACAGACACATTCTAGTCTTAAACGTAAATTGTCAGCCTTCTAAAACAATTAGAGTAATTTAAAGGGTGGCAGGAACATGGTACATGTCTTGTCTGTCTATAAATACATTTTAAACGGACTCCGCACGTATTTGAAGCAGCCCTTGATTTTGAAAAAGCATGACCAATTTTGTTATCAAATTCTTTATCGTACGACTTACGAAAGAACCGTAACGAGTTTGACTATCTGATCGTATACCTCGTTCCAAGACGAATCCATTGGTATATACTTTTTATAACTTTTGTTCAGTAACAAACCCACAAATCTAAATTATTTAGACACACTCTTTTTTCCGACAGAATGAACCTTAAAAGTCCCTTTTAACAACCAAGGTCAAATCGGGACGGTGTCTGCTTGTAGCAGTGCGCACTCCTGGCGTTCTTTATGGTGCTGCCTCACTGGGAATATCACGCCGCAGACACGGAACCGATATCCCATCTGGTTCTATTATACTGACAATGGGCCAGTCATTTCAAACATTGCCCTGTCAACACTGAGCGCCAACTCTTTGATCTGACACGGCCCGGTGGGAATCGAACCCGGGGCCATCCGCGTACAGAGTAGATACTCTACCTCAGAGCCGCTTACACGGTTAGGAATTGCTGGTAGGGCGAAATTCTGCCAAGGCACAGAAAAATTCAAAATTTGGTACTACATACAGTACCAGCCATTGAAGGAACCCAGTCTCATATTTAAAATCTTTGAAGTCAACATGCCATTCTAAAATCATTTTAACTTGATAAACTAGCAGTCTTCCGCAAAGTTTGGTATCGAAATCTGAACAAAATTTTGGCGAAGCGTCAGTATTAATTAAGCTCCTTTATACTATTTAAAAACAAAACAACAATGATATTGAGTTAAAGGTTAATGTGGCTGTTAACTAGAATAAATGTATTTCAATGAAAAATTAACGCGTTTTAACGAAATACTAACGCGTTTTAACGAGATAATTATCGCATTTTAATAAGATACTAACGCGTTTTAACGAGATAAATATCGCGTCTTAACGAGACTACTATAGCGTTTTAACGAGATAATTATCACATTTTAACGAGACTACAATCGCGTTTTAACGAGATACTATCGCGTTTTAACGAGATAATTTTCACGTTTCAAAGAGATACTAAAGCGTTTTAACTATTACTATTACTATTCATTTTATTCTCTCAGGTCACAATACATGACAACATGAGGTACACATAATATTACTTAAACAAGTGAGGCAACAAAAAGGCATAGAAACAAATAATCATTATCGTGTACAATAGTAGATAATAAAAAACATGATAATTGATATATAGTTGATATATGATTATCGGGAGAGAACAACTTTTTTCTTAAGCCTAACTTATAAGTAGCCTATAAAATAAATAGATATGGCATTAATATTCACACTGTGACATCTACATAAATTTAGCAATTATTTCCTTTACAAAGAGGCTTATTGTATTCAGACACATTTATACTTGCAATATTCATTAATCTGTTGATCTAGTTTACATTTGGTCGTGTATAGTATTCCGATTTAAGAAAATGTCTTCTTCTTAACCTAAAAACTGACATTCAAATAAATAATGGAACTCATCTCCTATATTGGTGTTACATAGATTACATATTCTCAAATTATAATCAACTGCATTCCAGCTTCCAGTTTCAACTGGCATCCTATGATTTCTAGTTCTAAATTTTATCATAAATTTCAGTAATTTTGATGGTGTTTTTAACAAGTAGTCTTCAAATTTAAAATCAGTTTTAAATAATATTTAAATTTTACATTTACTTGAGCTATCTACATCGCAATACCACTTGTTTAAAAATAAATCTGACAATTTTTGCTTAATGGTGGCTGCTAACCAAGTGTAAGTTACAAAATCATGAGTGTCCCATATATTATATAATCCGCATTTTATAAAAATATTTCTAACATTTTTAATCCATTCAAACATGCGTATTGGAACAGGATTTGTGTATCTAAAATGACTTAACATAATACTGTAAGACAAACTTAATAATTTTGGATAAACAGGTTTAACCAAATAAGCCCAGTATGTAATAAGTCTAGATTCAATATCTATACTAAGCGGTTTACACCTGCCTCACCATAGACCATAGAACTGGGTGTTGTGACTTATGTCCAAGAATATATTTCAAAAAAATTCAACTAAACTCTCTCAATTACCTCAATATTACCAAATCCCCAAATTTCATAGCCATATAATAAAACGGGTTTGACAGTTTTGTTAAAACATCTATTTGCATGTCAATAGGTAGGTAGAGAGGCTTTGCCTTCTTAATGAGACTATACATTGCCTTTGTTCCTTGTTTAGCGATTAACTTTTTTGCATTGAAAACAAAACCACTTCTGCTGAATAAAATACCTAAATATTTTATATTCATTAACAATTTCTAACTGTTGTTCATTAAAACTAAAAGTATAATTAATATGTCCTACAATTGAAAATACCAGAATTTAGGTTTTAGCAGTGTTCGGTTTTAATTTCTATTCATTGCAATAATCCGCATATATGTTTAAAGCATTTTGTAAATCTCTTTCTGATTCTGACACAATAACAGTATCGTCTGCATACAGAATAACAAAAAGTTTAACAAAGATCAATACATCATCATAAAGTTGGTTTGACATACAGTCAAACTTCAGCTTTACCACTATTTACAAAAAAACCATGAAGATCATTTAAATACAAAGAGAAGAGCAAAGGCGACAAATTTTCGCCTTGACGAACGCCGATTGAAGAGAAAAAACTGGATTTTTCACCACTAACATTACATTTGTAATACAAGACTTTGCATCGGCGTAAATATTTTTCACCACTTTTAGAAATTTTCCATTAATATTACACTTACAAACATTTTTCTCCAAAGACCTGCTCTCCATACTGTATCAAAGGCACTTTTCAGGTCCACAAAGGCACAGAAAAGTTTCTTTTTTCGACTTCTTAACAGAACAATTAAAGTATTTAAAATAATCATATTATCAATAGTAGAATAACCCTTTCTAAACCCAGATTGGTACATATTTATAATATCCGAGTCAATTGTATACTTCTGTAAGCGTATATTTAATATTGCCGTAAATAATTTGCCCCAACAATTTAACAGTGTAATAGGTCTGTGATTTGATGGCTCTGAAACATCGCGTTTAAACGAGATTTTTTTTCTTCTGTTCAAAATGACCATAATAGGCTTTCGAATATCAATGAAATGCACAAGACAACATAAAAAATTTCAAGGCCAGTTGATAATGAAGTATTTTTTTATTATTTTTTGAAGAATTCATGATGATTTGTCTCGCAAGGAAATACTTATATGAATTTATCTTGTACTCTGATATTTAGCTAATAGGATTTCAATTGTTACTGACATATAAACCAAGTATTTAGAAATTAGCAATTTAACAAGCTGCCATGAAAATAGATGAAGTATGCTAACAGTGGCATTGAATGTCAACCAAAAAATGAAAAAAAACATTCAGCCGTCACAAAATGAACAAAAAAAAAACAATTATAGATTACTTTAATATTATCACACTCATATCAAAAAGGATTGATAGCAAGGAACATTACATAATGAATTGCGACTTTAAAAATATAAGTTTTAATTCATATTTTGTGAGGTATGTGGATGCCTGAAAATTTTATTTTCTAAAGTCTCAGCAATATATTATAAGTTATAAAAGAATATCATTTAAACGTAAATTTGTTTTATAAATCAAATTGTAAACAAAAAATACTTATACTTTTAGACGGCACAAGCGGAAACAATATTGAACGGTGTCTCTCAAATGTCAGTGGGTGAAATAATTTCGTATGAAGGTAATTTCTGTTACTTTATCATTGAATGAGGTGCTTCCTTAAGTAAATGCTGTATGTTATTGTATTGGAAAATTACTTTAGAATGCCAGAAATAAATCTAATAGACTGTCATGCAGGGATCATCCACAGCAAGTGTTATCAAAATCGGCATATGATTTTTGAGAATAGTCAAAAATGTTTCAACCCATCAGAGGCCACAGCAGCCTTGTATTGGAAAAAAATCAAGATATCGGACAAATTTCTGATAGAGATTTATGCAGGGAACACCCATAACTGTTTCGTCAAAATCAGCCCAACAAGATTTTTGAGAAGAAGCCAAAAATGTCTCAGTCGATCAGAGGCCACAGCAGCCAAATTGAATAAAAGTTTTAAACGGCGGATAAAATTCCGATAGACTTCCATTCAGGGAAAATCCACAAGAATTCTTTTCAAAATTTGCACAGCAGATTTTGCGAAGACATCGAAAATGTCTCAACCAATCTGAGGCCATGGTGGCGACATTGAGAAAAATTTCAGAACGCTGGATACACTTTTGGCAGAAGTTCATGCAAGGAGTATTAACAACAAGTTTCATCAACATCGGCTTCACTATTTAAAAGAAGAAGTCGAAAATGTCTCAACCAATCAGAGGCCACGGCGACAAATCAAATAAATAGATCAAATTTCGAAACGCCGGATAGAAATCTGACAGAGGTTTATAAAATAAACATCAACAGCAAGGGTCTTCAACATCGGCCTAGCTATTAGAAAGAAGAAATCGAAAATGTGTTAACCATTCAAAGGCCACGGCGGCCATACTGGAAAATGTTTCGGAACGCTTGATATATTTCTGATAGATGTTCATGCAAAGAACATCCACAAAAAGTTTCAATATTAGCCTTAAGATTATTTGAGTAACAAATTAGTAGGCCATGGCGGCTAATATAGACAAAAACATCAAACGCCGGATACAATTCTGAGTTTTTACAAGAAACATCCACATCAAGTTTAATAAAAATCGGCCCAACGGTTTTTGTCAAAAAGTCAAAAATGTCTTTACCAATCAGAGACCACTTCGGCCATATTGGATTGATTTTGGCAACCCTGGGAACAAATCTGAAAAGGGACCTTGTTAGGAACATCCACAGAACGTATCATGCCAATTGGTTCAGTGGTTTTTGAGAAGACGTCGAACGACGGGCGGATTGCTATAGCAATAGACCGTTTGGCTCTTTGGGGCAGATGGACTAAAAATACAAATACCTGTTTGTTACATGTTTATTATACATGTATATGAATTACAGCAGTCATTTCTTTTCAATATGAATCCAATTCAAACTACACTGTTATATTATTCGATACAAGCAAATCCACATCTAGAAAATAGAATTCAAAGATTTGTGTTACAGAAACACAATGCACATGTAACAATGTAGATTAAATTTTTAACATTTAGTATACTGACAAATGCATTTGCATGTAATACTCACAGCAGCATATAAATTAATTAATGATAATTTCTGAAATTATTTTTTTCTTTTCTTTTTTTGTGAACAAAGACATTCATAGGCAAATTAGAAAAAAAGACTTCGAAAGAAATACATAAAAGCAAAACTTCAAATAATCTAGAAAAAATATTTTAATGTAGAAATAGTCACTTATGTGATAAAGTCTGCCAAACTTTACTTTTTTGAAATCATAGATACAGTTTTTGATAAGAATTTTCGTAATCCCTAAACATACTGAAAACTACTAAAAATGTTGGTAAAATGACCAGTGACATCCCAACTTCTCTAAACCCTCAAAATAGAAATACTGCAGAAACTGCTGAAGCTGCCGATTCGGAAGCAGAACTTCTAAACAATTATTTTGTCTTGGTTACGGACTTGGATGATTTAATGAAACATGTTCCATAACTTTATCTGAAATTCGGGTACCTTAACTACCCAAGAGGTAACTACGTGCTGGACCTGACGGTGTTAGTCATAAAATGCGTAAACTTGTCTGTCATTTTAGCTTGTATTTAAATGAGTCCTTGATAATAGTGGAAATTGGTACATTTTACTCTGATTTTTAAGGTGATTCTTCTTCGAAAATTTCAGACCAATTCCTTACTTAGCTGTGTAGGCAAAATTTTAAAAATAATTATAATCATCTATTTGATAACAATACAGCACGTTTTTTATTACCAAAACATTCTACAACCCACCGTTGAAGTATATCTATATTCTTATTGCCATGGGAAACAAAGAATTCATTACTGTAGTTTTTCTCGATTATTCTAAAGCTGATTTTTAATCCATTTTTGGTTTGAAAATAATATACATGTATTGTGGACTAGAAACTATAATTTCAGTTCATTTTCGATAATTTATTCGACTTCAAGTACCGCAAAGTATTTAGCGAAAAGATACTCAACACTCGAAGAACCCTCCTAGAGTCCTTCTGAACATACCCCCCCCCCCCTCCACCTTGATAAGCTGTACCTAGAAAAGCTTATCATCAATGACTTCTGAATAAACTTACTGAAAACCTGAGTGAATTATTTCAATTATGAACTAATACAAATACATAATTAGAAATTCACTTAAATTTACTAAAACTGACATAAAAATTACATCTTCTTCAAACCAAAAAATAAAACTTACCGATTTAACTATTTAAATGAAATGTTGAAATATTTAATTAGTTATCTATTAACTTATATCTTTAGAGATATCATCTTACGGATCAAACATTTGAAATTTTGATCTTATTATTATTATAAACAGAAAAACGCTTTTATCAAACAAAAATATCTATCAATAACTTTTAGTTTTACGGACATTTGATTTACTTCTTGTCTCACTATAGACAATAAACTAGATTTAAACATAATGTTACTATTTTATAGATAGCTCAACTATTATCTAGTTCTGCAATACTTCTGCAATTACTTTTATCAAATCTATCAACTAGACATAATTGCTACTTACAAAACAAATTATATTTCTTATGAGAAAATGATATTTTTTTTCGTAATATATCAGTTTCATGTACATGTATCTTTAATTCAATTATCAAAACCACCAGTCTATAAGTCTAAAACAAACCGTAAAATACAAACTAACTTGCACAAAAATCCTAGATATGCACTAACAATTCTATATTTTGTCTAGAATGGACATTTAAACAATTTGAATATTAACTTTTATACTATATTCTTGTATTACTGTCATATTACGTTTGACTATACATGTGTATTTAAATCTAAGTTTTAAACAAAATGTATAATAACCATTATTCTTTCAATTACCATACATGAGTTCCATGAATACAACAAACTATCTGGTATTTCCTGGTTTTACCAGTACTTTCAACAAGAACTTGTACTGTACACTTTCTAGTAACCAAATTTAACATTGGTATATACAGTTACACTGTTACTTTTTTCCAGTTTTCATTACAACAATGTACATCATTTAAAATACACATGAAACATGAAATGAATACTAGAACTGATTTTTACAACTTCAATTTCAAACAACTTTCAGACGTGTAATTTTAGACTGACTGTCAGCTATAACATTGACTTTGACAAAAGTTTTGACCTTTTAGTATAACACAGTTCAATGCAATACGTTTAAATATTAACAGTATTCATGGTTTTAATTTTGTATTATTAATTTCAAACAGTCTAAAAATGCCTTCTTTATGTGTCTGAAAATGTATGTCAAAACTTACAATACATAGTAAAGATAATACAATCTTCTTCATCTTGTTACACAGTGCATGATCTTCCTTTTTCCTGAAAGAGAAAAATGTCTGTCTCTTTGCCCAAGATTAAAATGTAGTATTTCAGATATTTCTTTATCTTAAAATCTATTTACATGTTTCTCTTGGGGATTATTATATCATCCACATGCGAGAATATTTTTGAGGGATTATTATGCCCTCCACACGCGAGAGTATTGTTGAGAATGGGTTAATTTGTAATATAAGAATGGGTTACCTTTTTAGCAAATACAATATATGAATAGGCTTATAATTGTTAGATCTGAATAATATGAAAATGGTAGGGATACTGACATTCAGCGGCACACCCCTACTTAAATATTTGGAAGTGCCGCTACAAGCAGTGTAGTTAAATTTGAATCATAAAATGGTTTAAAATGACAGTTGAATTACATGTTTCATCTTTCCAGATTAATAACTAGCCTGTCTGTTTTAAACACTCATCTCCACTTGTCAAAGTCATATGACATCCACAACGTGTAAATGACGAATAGTTACGGTAACTGTTCAACTCGAAACACTCATATCGTTGACAGCACTTTCGAAGCGATGGTTTCCTCGAAAGTAGCGATACGGTCCTTCCACTCTTTTGAGGAGATAACTTTATTTGTTTCATCAAGAAGGCGTTGCTTCCTGTGAGCTTGTTCATTGCTGCCTAAGCACTCGTTCTTGTAGTTAGACAGAGCCGATTGTGCGTTACTGTGGAACCTATCGATAGCGTCCTCCTTCAGTTTATATAGACGCTTGGTGGCTTGTACAATTCCCCAAAAAGAATTTAACGAATCCTTGATATCATTGACCTCACGTTGTGCCCATTCGTTCGCATCATCACCAGCAGATTTTATTATGTCCTTTAGTTTTTCCAATACTTTGAGGGAAACTTCCTTAAGGACGGTCTCAACTGGAATTTTCGAGAATTCAAGCGCGATTATGTGAACTTTCTCTAGCACCCAGTTTGTCAATAGCTTCGGCTGAATGACAGCGGGACATTCTCTGACATTTTCTTCCCCAAATGCCCCCATCAACATGGAGCCTTTCAATTGACTAACCATGCCCTTCCATCCAGGTACGAGTTCGGTCGATGTTATTTTCATAGCATAAGACTCTGGCAACGTCATCAGCCAGCCAGTCCCGTCCGGTTTAGGTTCGTCGTAAACATTGCGTTTGTTGTGCCTCTTGCAGATGGGGAGGATATAGTAGTATAAACCCATGTCTTTCTTTTTGAGATCATCATTCCACAGGTGACCGCCCACAATATTTCCTTCAAGAGGATTACTGTGTCCGCACACAGGGTCCTCTGATCCAATGTAGCACTTGCCACATTCCCCGTATCCATGAACAAAATATGTCTTTAGCCAATTTGTTGACCGCTTGTCATTTGATGAGTTCGCAACATTGTGGACGACTTTATTACCAAAGTATACAAGCTTTCCATATTTCACTTCCACGATCTTTTTCTTTACCATTTTCCCTGGCTGAGTTGAGAGAGAAGATTCAAACTTCTCCGCATCATCATCTTCTGCACAGCTTTCAAAGAGTTCTTGGAACAATTGGCTCACGTAATGCCCTCCAAATGGATCATCTACCAACGACTTTAGTTTCTTCCACTGAGCGCACATCGAGTATACTTCGTCTCCTTCCTTGCAATCACTATTTCCAAACACAGAGAAGAAGACGAAATCTTCCATGTCATCTTTCATTATCGGACCCTTAAAGAATCTGCATTTTTCTTCGTCACAATCATCATCGTCTTCGTCTTCTGGAATATCACCCTTCTCAATGGCGCGTATAACCCTTATCATCTTCGTAAGTCTGATGAAAGCTGGATCCTTGAAAACCCGTAAATGAGGGTCTATTGCATCGAGTGCTGCTTTGGCCAGTTTGTCAACCACTACATCCGAGGGCATCTCAGTAATCGCTTTTGAGAGGTCTTTTACACCTTGACTGTCGATTACGTCTTTCACAGCTTGATTTAGGTCTTTCTGTAGAGCGGCTTCCACTGCCTCTGTCGTTTGTGTAGTAATGTTATCCGACACAGTCGAATCTTCAGTTTCTTCAGTATTAACATGAACCGCTACTTCCATAACCATAGTAACGGCTGCTAAGAGAGATTCAACAACAGCTTCCATCTCCAACTTCTCTACAGCATAAGCGATTGCAGCAATAATTTCGTCAATGACGGACACAATAAGAATGGAGACCATATCTTTGAAGACGTCTCCGATAAATCGCAAAGGAAGAATAAGTTGGAACCTAAAAGAAGGAAAGGAATTTAGTTATGAGTAACAATTGATTAGGTCAGAATCTCTGACAAGAGCTAATATAATGACCGGCGAGTGACAGTAACTATTGGTTTCTGCTTTATGTCTTTTTGTCTCTATGTGTATCGGGACATGTCAGCTTGGCCCTAAAAATACGTTCCCGCACATGGTGGCACTGACAACTAATGAAGTTGGTTTCATACCTTGTAAGACCATGATATTATTGTTTTATTATTGCTGTATTCGTGCCTATTCTTAACGTGACGTACATCGGATTGCCTATGTTTATATTAAGTTTTGAAAGCAAGGACCGCGACAAAATATCGATACATTTACTATAATAATAGGTATCTATGAAAAAGCGCAGATAATGTATAACCTAAAAATTGAGTCTGAAACAGTTACTTGTTCATAAGTTTGTTGCTGATATATTAATACATGAGACTGAATAATAGCCGTCAGTTTTAACATTATCACAGTTATAACAGTTTTTGACATTCTCCAAAAGTCAGGCAATCAGATTTGTTCACAACGATTGCATGACAAGGAGGAACACTCGTAGAGACCATGCAAAAATATAGTTTCAGCCCTGTGCGATATGTAATTTACGGAAGCCGGATAGTGCCACGTGAGAAATATATTTTATTTGGCGGCTATCACATAAATAATCTGGTGGCCGCCACATGAATTAAGTAGCGGCCGCCGGATACTGACAATGTAACCCTAGAAACGTTCGTTTTTATGAAGACTGACGATTTAGCGGCTTCAAAGATTCGCGGAATACGCCGGTCGCGAAATACGCTAAAATGTAATAGCTTAAGCACATAAAAAACGTCGTAGCTAAAATTGCAGGTAAGTCTGTACATCAAACAAACATAAGATTAGGCCATGTGGCAACTGGACCATGGCTGTGCAAGGAAATAGTGTTTTAACAATAAAATTTATTGATACGGTAACATAGTCAATGTGATTTAAATAACAGAAATAGACAGACAGACAGACAGACATATAACTTTATCATCTCCCAAGGTAAACATATTACAACATGGGGATGAACTGCATCCAAAATTGAAGCTACATTAATACTTCCGGTTGCACCTTATTTACTGATGAATGTTGTGTTAATTTGTTTTCTAGAGAATTCTGGAGCATAAAAGTGTAATTGATCAATATTTTACTATTGTCAGTGTCTCACATAATTATCTATTTCGCTAAAATAAAATGTTGTCTCATAAACAATGTATTTGTTTGTTGTCACATTTCTGCTTAAATTACTCGATCTGTGATATAATTATATATATATAAATAATTTGTTCAATATTAAAAAAACTCCATTAATAAAATAATCGTGTCAAACTTTGATACGTGTTTTTAATAATTACAAATACATTTATCCCTGTCCAACACCTCACCGATTTTCCAATTACTACATTTTACCTTTGACATAATTCCGATTTTCACCTGTCAATCATGCGTTTTTTATATGTCAAAAGCTTAGGGGTTTTATATAACAAGGATAAGAATAATATGTTACTTATATCTAAGAGAAATTATTATACATGAAAAACCTTTCTTTTTATCACAATTACACACAAATGCTGCGATGCGTATCCGTATATCGGGTATATCAGCTGACTCACAATGAAAACTACAAAGTTTCGCGTTTTCATGGTAGCTGGCTGTTTCGCGCCTACCAAACTTCGCGGATACACATCAACCGCGAAAGTCGCTAACTTAAATAGCGCGAAACCATTTCTAGGTTTACAGTGTTTGTATTTCAATTTCAACCAATTCGTACCCATCATCTACGTATTGCCTATTTTAGGACCATACTAGTACACTGTCGTGTTTCAGCAATTAAGTAGGACTTTTAAGAATCCATTTTAATGAAATCCATGTAAAATTTTGTTTGTTTTATTGGCTTTCTTGGTTACCATGGAAACGGGCTCAAAGTATGCGAAAATAGGAGTTTTAGGTGTTTTTTGAGCTCCCGTATGCTCCATTTGCTTCATACAGGAGATAAGTATACAAGGAATCATAGATTATAGAATTTCCCCATAAAGATGCTATAAAACATTTTTGCAGCGTTTGTATGTTTTAGTGTTACCATGGAAACAGTTAAAAAATTGTTGAAAAGTGCTTAAAAACCAGTTTGTGAAAAAGCATCTTGCAAGCATGTATAGCCCCTTTGTTTTCTTCAAGCTTCACAAATAGGTAGATCTTACAGCAAAAACAAAACAAAAGGCCCCGAATTAGGGTTGCAATACAAATTGGTTACCATGGAAACATGCTCCAAATATGACATATATAATTGTTATTAATGAAGTTTATACGCCCCCAGTATGACGTTGGACCAGTCATATATAAGATACTGCAATGAAAAAATATAGCTCAGAACGTCCCCTTAAAGATTCTTTAAATAAATGCGTGGGCAGGTTACTTGTTTTGGATGTTACCGTGGCAACAAATCCAGAAAATGTTGAAATGTGCTTAAGAACCAGTTTTTAAATGCATACTGTTAGCACATATAGACATAGATTTTCTTGAAACTTCATAAACCTAAAGTCCATGATATACAAGAGAAAAAAAAGACCAAATTTTGGTTGCTATTTGTTTGCGTTGCCATGGAAACCAGATTCAAATATAGGAAAACTTTAAAGTTTAGTTCTATGCTCTGTGATTCCTTGTATACTTATCTTCTATGTGAATGCAATGGAGTCATACAGAAGGCTCAAAATACAACAAAAATGCATATTTTTGCATACATTGCGCCCGTTTCCATGGCATCTAAGGTGCATAGCAAGCAAAATTTCATCATTCCTTGTTTCATTTCTTGCATTATAAGCTACCTTTGTATGAAGTTTGAGGAATATCAATGACCATGTTTGCGACTCTCTCTATACAAGATGGGGAGTCGTTACAGAGAATTGGTATTAAGTTAGCAGTCTTCTCAGCTGGCGCAAAAACGAACTTCTCATATTATATAAGACATGGGACATAAATACTGTTTTTAAATCTTCAAACTTTTTTACTTGGAATAAGATATCACTTTTTATGATTTTTTGTCAAATGTTAAACATGTAAATTCGCCGGCAGAACTTATGTTTGAAAGGGAGAGCTGTGATTTGGTGCATCTAATTCTGGTTGCATCCAATGAAGCAACATACTTTTATTCTCTGTTTTTGTATTGACCTGTGCCAAGGATCTGAAGGATAGTGATTAAATGCATCAGATTTCTTCCGATCTACTGGACAGCTGCACTCCATATGTTATTTTTATAGCAACATATTTTGTTTGACTACACCTATTAAAGTGTTTAATAGTACTATTTTTCAGATCTGGCACTAAATCTTGCCCCATTACCTGTCATATTCTTAAAATTTCATTGCCGATGATAGGCCTAACAGATTATACATTACTGGTTCTCTCAACTTCTGACAAAGTCAATTTTACCTTTGAATAGGACAAGCACTTACAGGCTATAGCACTCTTATAAAACAGCTAATGATACAGCCCAAAACTGAAGTCGTATTTCAATGTCAAACTTCTATAGCAATAGTATTTGAATAATAAAAAATTGACTTCAAAAATTCTTAAGGCCTACATACAGCAAGCACAAGCCTTATTCAAAGTAAAATCATTATTTCGGGAAATGTTTTGTAATAATACATGTATATTGATTATAAGACCGCTAGAATTCCGGGTCCAGAGGTCCGGTTACCAATAGCAATTTCATTTTTAATTCGAAAAGCAGGCCAAAATGGTCTGCTCGAGAATCAAGCTTAAAGGTAACACTAGTTTACTTTCACACTCGGAGGTGGATTTAAAAACACGTGCCGGAAGCTAAGAAGGCGCACCTAGCGGACAAGAATTAATTCTCTCCACAGTGAATAAAGAACTTCATTCGATAGCTGAAAGTTATTCATATCTAAACAATCATGCAAGAAAGGTTTCCATTTGTTTAAAAAATATATTATTTTCCTTTTGAAGATAAAACATTGGACAGAAAACGGAAAATACTGTCATTATTTATCATGAAGCCAGTACGAGAACGCAGCGAATAGGAAATAACATCATCGTGACACCAGCTCCCGTAAATTTTGCAAAGTACGATATTCGCTGTAACAATTATGATGACATTTAAATGTAAACTTGCTGTTTTCAAGAGAATAGGTTCCCGCAAATTTTCACTTTCTTAGCAGTGAAAAGTTTCTTTGTTATTATATTTTTAGCTTAAGCTGATTTCAATGAGCTCGCTTTGAGGATTTACCTTATTTGATATTAGGGCAATTCCTGCTAAAGATTTAATAAACATTTAGTCCAAATAGTAGGACGTTTCTGGACAGCTAAATAACTTTTGACTGTCGCTGTCTCATCACGTCCAAACTTATTCTTCATATTTCTGTTAGGAATCCCCAATGAAAGCCGTTGGGAACGTTTTCTTGTACATGTCCGATATATTTGTAATGATTATGTTAAGCGCAGATAGCCAATCTGTGCAATTTACCAAACGTGCAGCGCATACAACAAATTTCTTTCCGTTGTTTATTTGCCTGCCAATTTACCAATCGTTGCGCAGGATAGGTTTGCTCTGTGTGATTGACCAAATGCGCAGCGCAAATAACAAATGTAACTTTAAATATCAGTAATTTGTGCTGCGTATTTGGTAAAATTCTGCAGTTAGAAAATTGATTATTTAACAAATGTCAAATGCTAGATGTCTTGGTATATATGGTCATTCTTTCTAATAAATGGTCTACTGTCATAAATATAAGTTTCATATCCAGTATCTTGTCGAGGTGTGATAAAATATTTCTACATCAGTAAATTCACAGCAGTCGGTCACCAAGTTTCAATACCTCCAATCTGAAACAATGCAATAAAACCCTCTGGCTAGCATACATCGTCCTATGGTATGTTTTAGGCTATCTTTTATACTTGTATTATTTCAGCTATACTAGAACACACAGACGGAGCATATTTCAATAAATCGCTTGTATAATGAAATACCACATATGTTTTACCAAAGTGAGCATATCTCTTTACTTGGCTTAGATAACAAATATCAACAGATCAGACTTTTCTTGACATACGATAATACAGTGAAGAAAAGTTTTAGATAACTGAATTAGGTAAAGCTTTGTCTTTTCTCAATAGTTTTTCTCATATGTGCTTATATCAAATCTAGGATTTTCGTGGATAATTAAGGTATTTCATTCTTTTAAAGTGATTAAATCAAATTCTATTCAGCCATTATAACCGTACAATTACTAGTATGATTTAGGACTAATATATTATTTCGGGATTGCCTGCTCTGTGCTAATGGCAAATCTGACATTACGCATATGTTTTAGTATTTTCTTGAATACCATATCAAACAGTTTAATATTTATACACTATATTATTGTCATTCATAAAGCCGGAGTACAAATTACAATAGTTGGCTCAGTGTACCTGTTTCACCGTGTCCAACGTATACGTCGCATTTACGGCGGGTACGCTAAATACGCGGTATATTGTACGTTCCATAACCGTCATTTTCTGTTGATTTTGTCAACATTCTGTATGGTGAGGTAAGAAAAACTAATTATTTTCATTGAAGTTCAACGTGTTTAAAGGAGCGAAATATTCAGTTTGAGCAACAGATCATTCACGCTACAAAATAAAACCAGTAACTACTGACTGAAATCTCACAAAATCACGTTTGTGAAATTATACACCGCACTTGACAGCTTTTTTTCGAAGGGGGAACCATGTAGTTTTCACAACTACAACATTTCTTTCTAAAAGACTTACAGCTATTTTACAGCTCAGGTAAATTTCAGGTTGTCCATTGTCCTGTCTCTTGTTCATGAATCGTTTGGTTGAATTCACTTTTGTCCAGTTTTCATGAATAATGACATTTCAGCTGTTTTCTAATCTGTCAATTGTTTTTATAGGAAAATATTATTTTCATAGAAGTAAATTTTCTATTGAATAATGCAGTTTAGCTTTATTTGCTACAGCTAACTGCTTCGATATTGCTTCGATTTGCTTTTACTTTATTTTATGTTATAGCTTATGCTTGTGTCTGTTTGTTTGCAGGACACCCTGTATTTCCACCCATCTGCATAGTCTTCCAACAATGGAATAAATATCAACAAACCCTTTTCAATTTTATTTTGTGACAACCCCCAGAAATAGATTATGTTCTACCAACTACTCCTCAGCCACATAGAGCACCCCTACGTCAGCATTTTTTTTTAAATATATAACTTGTAACACTATTCTCGCGTTGAAAGGGTTAAGAAGTCAATAGAATAGTTTTGAGAAACAGAAAGTGAACTTGAAAGTGAACATCCTAGTTCCAAACCGACTTCACACGTCAGTTAACTCGAATGTTTGTAGAAACTAGAGAATAAATGGACAGAACAACATTACCATGGGTAGCTTGAATAACCTGTCGCTCGTTCTGAATATGTCGCTTCTTTCAACACGTTGAACTTCAATGAAAATAAGTAGTTTTTTTACCTCGCCATGCAGGCTGTTGACAAAATCAACAGGAAATGCCGGTATTTGAACGTACAATATATCGTGTTTTTAGCGTATCCGCCGTAAATGCGACGTATACGTTGGACACAGTATGTTTTGCGCTTAAAATGAAGCCTGTAGTTACACCTTTTTAAAATAATATTCATAAAGGCTGTTGATTTCAACTTGGTTAGGCAATTATAGTTTTAATGTGTACAATCTTAGTAAACGACTTTCGTAAAACGGGAACAGAATATTATATATTTTAATTGTAAGATGCCCTTATTTTTGCAAGCAATGTCAACGAAAAATTTTAGAAATTCTCACCAAAGACATAATAACATGAATCTCGTATTTATAAATTTGTCTAATTAAGCTGGTTATTTCCACGAATTACCTGGTCTGTGTTAAAATCAAATCGCGAAATTACGTCGATATTTTAGGCATTTTCTCCTCCATATTTATTTATTTCAACAAGGTTATTCAACCATATCGTTTTACTATTAACAACTAAAAAAGAAAAAAATATTAAACTTGTAATTTTTCGCTAACAGTTCAAGTTTTTACACATTTAATTTTTTATGCCACTATAATTTATTACTAACCAACTAAAATATGACTCAAATATTATCTTTTTGCGTGGCATGGTTTTTTACTTACCTAAAAGAAACGTTTATCATCGAATTAAAGGAGTTATTAACAAATCAGGTTGCGCAGAAAACCGAAAATGCAGTACTTGTCTGTCCTGCGCTAATAGTATATCCCGTCATTAAGCGGATAACTCTAATATTGTACATAAAAACTAATTAACTTTAATTTAATTGTTCCATTATAGTTCAACATAAATGATATAAAGTTTAACAAAACTGGAACATAGTACTTCTTTGTGACCTGCGCATGATGTCTTTCTTGCACCAAAAGCAAATCTTGAAATGACGCCGGTATTTTAAGTATTATTAATAAAAACTCGTAATATCATATTCGTCTTTGCAAAAGCTACATTTTCAGTCAATAATGTTTATGAAATATATTCAATTTAACGGAGTAATGTCCAGATTTTCTATTAGCGCAGGACACACATCTTGCGCAGATAACAAATGTAATATTTCGTTCACGTTTTAATGAATATTGAGCTCAATTTTGTCTACTATAAAATCTTATAATAATTATAACTTGTTTTAGAAATGAAATATATTTGAAATATCGGTGTCATTTCATGATTAATTTTGCTATTAGTGCGGGACGGACATGTTACAGATGTAACATTATATTTATCTTTGCAAAAGTTACTATTTAAGTCTGTAATGGTATAACAAAAAAGGTAACATGGTTTTTGAAAGATATTCAAAATATCGAAGTACAGCCACACCTGTGTTAAAGACCACCTCTGAACAGAGACCATCTGGTTATAAAGACCAAATGTGATGTTTCCCATTTTAACACTTAAAATGTATTTTAACCTGTGCATAAAGACCACCTCCAAAAAAAGAACATATATTGGCTCTCCCAAAGGTGGTCTTTATAGACAGGTTTGACTGTAATGTCAAGACAGAGATCCTTCGCAAATAACAAATGCAATATTTCGTTCACTCTTTGACAAAAAATTCTCTTTTTAGCTCGACTATTCGAAGAATAGGGGAGTTTGCGTACCACCCAAAATATTTTCAAAGTCCATTGAGATATTGCTTTCATATTTTGCATACTTGTTTACCATCATGACCCCATTCTGTAAACAGGAGCAGACAACTCTATCAAGCATTTTGACTGAATTATGGCCCCTTTTCGACTTAGAATATGCTTATTGTAATGTTAAAGTTTGCGTACCACCCCAAATATTTTCAAAGTCCATTGAGGTATTGCTTTGATATTTTGCATACTTGTTTACCATCATAACCCCAGTCTGTAAAAAGGAGGAGGCAACTCTATCAAGCATTTTGACTGAATTATGGCCCCTGTTCGACTTAGAATATGCTTATTGTAATGTTAAAGTTTGCGTACCAACTCAAATATTTTTAAAGTCCATTGAGATATTGCTTTCATATTTTGCATACTTGTTTACCCTAGTCTGTAAAAAGGAGGAGGCAACTATATCAAGCATTTTGACTGAATTATGGCCCCTGGCCCCTTTTCAACTTAGAATATGCTTATTGTAATGTTAAAGTTTTACTCATAGCTTATATTATACTATCAAACACTGAGAATAGTCGAGCGCGCTGTCAGCTGACAGCTCCTGTTTCTATTTATTTTCTACTACAAAACATTTGGAAAATAAAATCAGATAGATAGTTTAGAAATGAAATATATTTGAAATATAGGTATCATTTCAGGATTTGCTATAAGCGTAGGGCCGACATCCCGCACACTTTACAGATGTAACATTAGACTCGTCTTCGCAAAAACTACAATTTTAGTCTGTAATGGTAAAACAAAAGTTAATATAGTGTATGAAATATATATAAATTATCGAATACTGTACAGATTTTCTATAAGCACAAGACAAACATCCTGCGTAGATAAAAATGTAATATTTCGTTCACCTTAATTTATTCTATTTATTTTGTACTATAAAACTTTATAAAATAATACAATCAACAAAATCTTTTAGAAATGCAATATATTTGAAATAAAAGTGTAAATTCAGGATTTGCTATTAGCGCTGGAACGACATCCCGTACACTTTACATATGTAATATTATATTCGTCTTTGCAAAAACAATTTTAGTCTCTTATGGTATAACAAATTTATGGTTTATGTAAGATATTCAAATTATCGGAGTATCACACCAAATTATGTTCAGATTTACTATTACAGCAGGACAAACCATAGATACTTGGTTAGAAATTACTTTAACCTCTGGATGGTCATAGTTATGATAAAATATTTGACTGAGCATGCATATAGACCGAAAATGCCCAAAAAGCAACAAAATAATGGGTAAGCAGACTAGCCTTAATTTACACAAGATAACAATGTCAAAATGTAAACAAAAATATCTCCCTCGATCTTCGCTAAATGTATGTACATTTACCTGAAGGTTACTGGCTCCAGAAGATAGACAGACAGTGTAGTTCCCCAAAGACACCGATACACATACACAACTTTGCACTTTTTCATTAGATTTCACTTTTGCACGTACTGACGGGGGCTGCTACATTCGAATGGATTCTTGATCGCTTTACGACGCCGTTACGTACAGTTATGCGCAGGCTGTCTACCACTACTTTGTACGCTGGACACGTACGGCTGATCATGTTTCAAATCAACAACAACAACATTCGAATTCAAATTTTCCGTTACGCGAATTTCAAATTTTCCATGCAAACTATCTTCGATATTTGAGAAGAGATCGTGTAAATCAGAACGTGACTACCAACGTATTGTGTTTCCTGGTAATGCCTGGTATTTCCTTTCATGTGATTCATAAATAACGTTGTACATAATCTATGTAGTCTCCTTATTATTATTATATTATAGTTCGACATAGATTTAGCACTGTTTAGGTCAAAGGCTTGGGGTTGAGCATAAAATACACTTTTGACAGAAGCGGTAACATTTTGAATTATTTGCGACTACGCTTTAATCTCTGCCTAAGCATTGACTATTTAGCATTATCAATAGAACTACCACACTTGGAATACTTTTAAAAGTACGACCAGGCGACGATGATTTAGAGGTTATCCGAGATTCGAATCCTGATCTAGACTTTACATCGAACTACCCTCAGAGCTGTTCTGGGAGAAGCATTGGCCGTGTGCCTACTTAGTTTCAATATTTGCAAGACTTTTAGAGAGGAGGAATGTAGTGGTACTCGTATCAGGTGACACTTGACACGTTAAAACTGTATTTCGGAGACTTCGTGTCATTCTTCTAAATGTTTTGATAACTGTCTTATATGGGATAGGAGCAGGTGATAGTTCTTTTTTTTTAATTGTTAAGAAGATTTTACATTTCAGCATTTATATTTTCAATATTTGTTTAATTAAACATAAGTAATAGTTTGTACAGGCTCTATTGGTAGGGTAGTGTGTACCAATTGAGCTGCCAAGGTCACCTGAAACTGAAACTAAATAATTTGATTAAACGCCTATTTCCGTTAATGGAGGATCAGTATTACACTGTTTGAAAACTTCTATCAAATGTATGCGATAAGGGATAGCCTCGGAAAAGTATGGGTATTCAAAACAGTTTTTACCACTGTCCCCGTACAATTGATCACTTACTGGGGGTAGCTCATAAAATCACCAGACAGAATTACCTGTAACCCCCCAAAATACCTATTGCTTTTTCTCATCGATCTACAAATGGTATCTACAGTTTCAAACAATTTTTGACTTACCATTGAGCATTTGTCAAAATAAGTGCATCACAGTTTTGAATTCTCTGTTTTGTTTCGATGAATTTTTCATCATAATTGATTAAATCTTGCTTTAAAAATCTCCAAACCCTGGCCAACGATGTATGGTTTGTCCACCTGGGAACTGTCTCGCAGCGATACCGTTGTTACAAGTGATTGACATATTCTTCCCACGAGTTACCATGTCACGTGCAAATTTATTCCATAAAAAGGATTTACCAACTTGACCAGTTAGCACGATATTATGCCCAGAGGAAGCATATGTGTAGAATAATGATTGGCTAACACTTACCATGTTTGAATTTTGGAAATTACCTGCGTGAAATCTTTAGAAAATACATAGCTTACTCAAAGGAGACGACAGCAACACATATGACATGAACTGAAAAGACACCACCATACTATACAGCACAACTGCAACAACTTAACGTATCTAATACAACGGCCAGTACATTTGCTGTAAAGTAAAGTATACCAAAGTACTGAGGCATTCGTGTTGAAAATTTTGCACCGTACGTTTCCAGCGTACAAAGTAGTGGTATCCGGCTTGCGCATAACTGTACGTAACGGCGTCGTAAAGCGAGCAAGAATCCATTCCAACGTAGCAGCCCATATCGTGCAAAAGTGAAATTAAATGAAAACATCGAGGATTTCTCGAGAACAGTGCAGAGCTGTGTATGGGTACCGGTGTCTTCGGAGAGCTACATTGTCTGTCTATCTTCTGGAGCCAGTAACTTTCGGGTAAATGTACATACATTTAGCGAAGATCGAGGGAGATATTTTTCCTTACATTTTGACATTGTTATCTTGCGTAAATTAATGCTAGTATGTTCCGCTGGCTGTCGGTAAACCCATTATTTTGTTACATTTGGGGCATTTTCGGTCTATATGCATGCTCAGTCAAACATTTTCCAATTAACTAAGACCATTCAGAGGTTAAGGTAATTTCTATCCAAGCATCTGTGATGCTGAAGGCGTTTTGGTTTCGAAAGCCTTCCGGAAACTAACGGAAATGCTCGACGGTGCAACTGTTCATTAAAATTTGAAAAATGCAAAAAACTCGCAAGTCAAATATATATATATATATATATATATATATAATTTTAAAATTCATTTGTTTTTTTTTAAATTTAATCAACAAAATCATAAACTGATTTATTTGAAACTGGTTTATCTAAAACACAATTTAAAAGAAAAAATGTAGTATATGTCATATTTTATAACTAAAAACAAATGCAATGTTTGACCGTCTACCTAATGCGTATTTCATATGTAGTCGAAAATATACATGGACAATATTTGACCGGTAATTTAAGAATGTTGCTTTCTGCTTCTTTTAAATAAAATCAATTAGATTAACGAATAAACTTTATGTTAAAAGCAGAATTTTATGACAACAGTTAGTGCTATATATATGTAGCGTGAAAAAATGATTGAGGGAAATGCCTCTTTGCTTTATTATCCGTATTGTTCAGCAACAATACATAGAGGATATTATATGAGTGTCTTTTCATATTGAATTTATTAAACGAGTTGAATAGATTCAATGTTGAAAGTCACAAGTGTAATATTTTTTTATCACATGTTAGCCTTTCCTGTTGAAACAACAAAAATTCTACTTCCTTTTACTATTTAAACAAGTTCATTTAACCAACGTCTCCTATACTATAAACGACGTCGACGTTAAAGCTTTATTACACTAGTGTATTATCATTTTTATTTTTAATGGCTTTATTATACTCCCATGACGTCAAACATGTGATAGATTTTGGATATATATAAATTATTGTAAAGTTCTACTGAAGGAGGTGCTGGGGCATGAGGACTGATGCACAGTTCTTTACCCTGTTTATACAGACTTGAACCGTGGTCGCTGTTGTCTTTCTTACTTGTGCTCTTTGAATCGAAATTATTCTTGATAGGTGGTACATATACTTTATATATCACAATGTATTTTGCATGTAAGGACAATAACATTTATTTCTCATAAACAAACTTAGCATGATGATATCAAGGGCATTTTTTTTCTGCGAGATCGAACATGCAATATGACGTCGTTAAAAATGAATATTAATGTCTTGAAAAGTGGCTTTCAAAATTTTAAAAAGAATGTTTAGTTATAATAGCTAAAACTTTCTTTATCCCACGGTCAAGATCAACACTGAATCAACCTGACTATGCATTTGTCCTTGGATTAAATGATCTGGGGAAATTATATTTAGATATAAGCCTAAGCGTCTTCTGGCTTGTGGCACTTCAAAGAATCGTGTTTAAAAGCAAAAGCTGGCAAAGTCAAATCCATTTTATAGTATTTCAGATGCTTCCGACCTAAGATTTGGAACACTAATATGGAATTACTAAACTACGATCATCATTTTTACAAATTATAAATAAACGATGAAACGTTTTTTTTATACTACAGGTGTAGTGTGGAACTATTGCTAGTGCAAATAAAGACACTTGGTTTACAAATCGTTTTAAAAATTAATACATTTACTGGTACACATCTACAACATGTTATTGCTTTTTTGACTAAAATCGTAGCATCGCTCTTTGATTGTTTCTAGGTTTTTTTGTTCCTAATTTGACATTTTTGCCTTCGTTCTTTAGATTACATATTGTGAAATCAGGAGGGGTAGAGTTAGACATCTTTAAAAATACTGAGTTACATGCGGTAAAAGTTCTCTATTTTTGCCTTCGTTCTTTAGATTACATATTGTGAAAGAAATGCAGGTTGGTTTTACTTCTGCCCCAAGGTTATTTTTGAATGAAGTGAGCAAAATTCAAAACAGACCCACAGAAATCGATCTTAATTTTTCAATGTTGGAGTTAGAATTCTCCCTCATTAAATCTGTTTACTTGAGGCACCCTAGAAAAAAAATGATATTTACAGTTTTATTTTGTGTTTTATAATTGTTTAACAATAGTTTGATGTTTCTTTTATCAAAATTAATGCTGTAATGAATTCTCTGCAAACGTTTAAGATAGTGGCCATCACATTGAAATTTGTCTCTACTTGAGCTTGAGGAAATACCATAAATTATACAAAATTTACAAAAAACGGCACGGTAAAAGTTGTTTAAAATTTGCAACACAGTGCGAAACATGGTCAACTTTAAGAATATACCAAGCAAATGCTATTTTATTAAACATTACTATAAGGGGTCCAATACCAAAAAAAAAAAAAAAAAAAAAGAAAAAAAAAAAAAATCCGACCTACCTACCTTAATATTTTTGAGCATGTTACCGGAAATATTTTTTAGGCCTAACGGATAATCAGTAAACATGAAAAATTTGATTTATAAACAATCGAAGACATAATTTCATGTGCATTGTATTTCTATATCCTTTTTTGAAGTTTCAAGTTCTGAAAACATCATACATTGTAAAACCTCAATTAAACCTTAACAAGAAACTGTTACAAATTTTCTTGACATTTATTTGATAATCCTATTACAGCCGTTTCGGAGCAGAACGTGACGAATTTTGTATCGAAATATTCTTTCAGAACACACAAGTCATCATTTTTAAATTCCTTACTTAATTCATCAAAAAATAAAACTGCAATAGATCAAAGATATATTATATAAGTGTTGTCAGTGTACGCTTTGTGTGTAATTTAATTTAAATTTGTTTACTGTCCGTCAGTTTCCAAACAGTACCTGTATCCGAATTCTCGTTATCTCTCCTTTCATGTAACTCTTCAGGAGGCAGGAAACAGTTTTCAGCTGTTAGTGACGAATTGGCCAGGACCAAATTTACAAATCAGAGGCAATTTACGGATTGTTACATGTTTGAACTTGTGTGGTTACAGACTCTTGTGTGCGGTTTTGAAAATTGGGTAGGCGACTCTAGCCCGAGAATTTCTGAAAACTGTTTACTGCCTCCTCAGAAAGGGAGTACTATATGTCTTGGAACGCTGTTTTACAAGCAATCAGCGAGCAAAATTTCGTTCATCAAAGGTAAGCGTTTACTCAGAAATTCTACCTTCTTTTTTTGGCAATCAACTTTCTGTTTGTTTACACATCTTAGTGATTCAAAATGACACTCATGCGCATGCGCGGATGATAACCGATGTTGCCAAATTCAAGGGAGGTAAATCCTGAGCCTACGATTTGCACTCCGTTGTAGAATTACTCTTCCTTTGTAGTTGAGTAAAGTATTACGAAAATTATATTTCGTGGATAAATAGTAACACGGTAAAGCGCTCGCTTCAGGTGGGAGAGGTCGTGGGTTCGATTCCCGGTCAGCGCTGCAATATTTAAACTTTTTTTTTTAATTCTTTTAAATATATATCAACACCAACACAGCTTAAGGACGTAGAGTTGATATAAAACTCCTTTATACTGAGAGTACAATGTATACAGTAATCAAATAAACTACTATAGATCTACAAGCTAGACAGATACGCAAAGTGAAAGGTGCTTGCCTGAAGTGTTGCACAATATGAGTATACAGGTGATGCACGGTACCGTACGTAATAGATCGGAAGGTAGTCACACACTTTGTACTATTGAAGGGAAAAAGTAGTAAATGTTAATTACATTTTTTAAAATCAAAATTATAAAAGATTTTCAGTCATAATATTTTTAAAGCTGCTTACGAAACCATTTGTCGGAAACTGGTACTATAGATAAACCAATTAACGTTAATTAGACTGCCCCTTTTGGACGCATGCGCAGATAAGGCTGGTATTGTTAACACCCTTGCAAAGAGTAAAGACTAAGGTTTAAAGATTTGTAGATTATTTTGTAAACTATTTGTATTTAAAAATAAATATAGATAAAACCCTAATTTTTCTATCGGAAACTGGTCTGAAACAGTATTATTTTTTAGTTGAACTTCTGCTTTACATACATGCAATTTTAACAGTAGAGAAGTTTTTAATTTTCGCTAGGAAACAATTTTCTAAACAAAACAATAAACTTTTTAACATAATACTTGATAAATTTTAATAATTTTGCAGCTAAGCAATTTCTAAACTCTCCAAACTGTAATTGTAAAGATTTTTTTAACATATTAAGTAATTAAAGACTATAACAAGAAGTACAATAACGCCCATGATAATAGAAAAAAACTCTGTACTCGATTTCTACATATAAAGAAGCATTAAATTACTACAATTATTTAACCGGGACGATTATTTTTGCGTTAGGATATTTTTACGATATCTTATCTAAAATTCACTTGAACCAAAATGAGAAAAAAATATTAATAAATTCAGTACGTTTAGTATGAATAGAAACCTACCAAATACAGCGAATTAAAGTATACTCTCGTAATAAAACATTTTATTAATCAAATATTAGTCAAAAATTGACATGTATATGCAAATCAGATCAATTGAAGTGCAACAGACGTTACCTTAGTTACGTGTGTTAATTCCAGCTGAATTTGCGCCTCTGGCAATCATTCCATACATTCCAAACCATTTGTTTAAATGTTACTTTAAATAATATCTTCAAGTCTCAAGTTCATTTATTTAAACGACTTTCTTTGTATCAACACACTTTTTTTTTTTATAAAAACACAGGCATCTATATGTATGAATTCCTTATATTTCTGCAAATGTATACAAATAAATGAATTTAATATTTAAATATTAAGAATATTTTAGCAGTGATAAAACACATGTCTAGTTAACGATAATTGTTTACTATTATTCAATGCTTAACTGAGTACAAATTCTATTTATATATACTTGATGACGTAGTCATTTAATGAAGTAGCACAGGGGCTTAAAGATGTGCCTATCTCCTTTAAAGAAATGGAAAGGCTCGAAACTAAAGCGCCTATTCAGGACATTAATAAATATATGTATGACAGCAGACTATGTGTATTGTTTAAAGCTATGTTCGTTAATTCCTTTAAAGTTTTGAACAGCTCAGGACCACGTGTCGTCTGAGTTCCACTGTCAACATAAAATACACTTGGTATCCCATCCACTTTGATCTACAAATAATTTCATTTATGTTCCTCGTATAAGGCTGGGTGTATATGTTTTGACTGCTCATTTAATACTCGTGGCTGAACTAATCCCAATATTAACTTAATGATCTAGAAGGTTCGGTGGTCTAGTGGTAACACGCTTGACAGTCAATCCCGGTCCAGGAACTGAAAATTTCTGAGATGCTCTTGAGTGTCTCCCACCAAGAGCACTGTACTGGTTCTTCCCCGGAAAGACGGCTTTGCATGTATCGGTGCTATACACCAGGCGCGTTAAAGAACCAGACTGTCTTTTTGCAAAGAGCTAGGCTAAGTTAGTCGGACAGGCCTTTATCTAAAAAAGGATTTCTCTCTATCTGTTCTGGGGGCTTTACACACTCTGTCCCTCTAGTCAGATTGATCTGTGTCTGTACTAGTAGAGGGTGAATTTCGCACCCTGTGTGGCTGCGTTAGCGCCTTTGGACGTGTTTATCACGAAAAAGACGCTATATAAACCTTGTATCACAATAATAATGGTGTGGGATAAGTAGAATGTAAGAAAATGAATCGAAGGAAAACAAGTCAAAAAAAATTCATGGCACATATTTGGAAGTCTGAAGTTAGGACTGATGCGTAAAACTGCCCTCATTGTGAACTAAATGCTATACTGTTATTATAGCATCAATTGTGCTTTGAATATCAAAATGATGTTTTTAAAAAATTTAGCAAGTACTGGTAGGCTATGTAAAGTATCTTACAGACTTTACCAAAATTGTCTAGGTTTCATAGTTCAGAACATTGATTTTCTAACAGTATAAGCATTATAGCATTTCAAAACAAACTCGAGGGACTCTTACTTTTGCTCATAGCTGCTCTACAAGTCATTCTAAGCAGACTTGGATTGTTTACGTATTGAACTTTCATGAACATTGTACATTCTGCGTATATGTTCTGGTAATATTTACACTTACCAAATAACTTAGTTGAGATTTTTACGGTTAATAGGTATATTAATTTACAGTATATATATAACCGTTGTTCCTTACCAGGTCATGGGTAAAACAATGAGACAATGGGGCTGGCTAAATTGATCTTCTGCGTTTTCCCATACACAAAATCTTATTTCTTCTCCTATTGTAATTAAGTGTTGGATGTTTGAAGCAACACGTCTGAAATATTTTTCCATTACAGCTTCTTTTTGTTGTGGGCCTACTGTGTAAATGCGAGGCTCTGGGCTGTGTTTTTGGTGCTCTGTGCTTCCGCGAAATCTACCCTTACCTATTATCTTTTACTGTTGGTGATATTGTAAAATTTGATCGAAATCTCGAGGTCAAATTACAGAAACTTCCTCAACGGCTTATTTATGGATGCTTACGTCATTACATATGCAAAAAGTACACAGACGACTTGAACAGAAAAAACAACGGAACAGAGTGGGACCCTACCTTGGAATGGTCAATGAAAACATAATGCATATTAATTGTGTACAAACTGTTAATATCAACATTATTCTAGTGTAAGTGCAAGTTATCTCTGTCAGTTGAATTTCCGCTGCAAATGCACTTGATGATCATCACATCTTAAATGGTTCTATTCTAATATAGCTCGTAATGTAGCAGTATCCAGAACACACGTTCGTGTGAAGAGTGCACATATGAACCTCTTACCTGATTACAGCTCTTCAAGACAAGGTGTGACATAGACCATGTTTATGTATTTCTACAAAGTGACTTAAGACTTAAAATATGAAAAAAAAATGTAAATATGATCCAGACTAAGAAATCACTGAATAATGGCTTGTTTACTACTTGGACTTCTTTCCTACATTGATATATTATAAGACATCGATAAAACTTTAATTTGGAATTTAAGCCATTTGCAAATTAAGAAGTGTAAGGTGAACGTCTAGTTATATCGATATTTTAAGGACGACCATTTCAACTTGATGAAATAATGTAATATCTCGTACATAATACATGTCCACGATGATGATAAGGTCTTCCTATAAGGTCTGGAATATAGAGTTGGTTTTGTCTTTCGATCCGTCTGTCCTCAGACTGTGTCAGATGTAAGCTACTCGGTCTACAACTGGCTACGTAATTTTCCGATTGATTTGACAAAGTAACATAGTTTTCAATTACGGAAAACGAAATGCTGACATTGATTTAAACATGAAGACAATAAGTCTGATTAACTGTCAAATAGATAAATCGGGAAATCAGTCCTTTTATATGCAGTGGTCTTTATGGGCTTATGAGTCGAGTTCAGATAGTGGTATGGGTTTGAGCTTTGTTTGGCATTCAGAAACTCCCTACATAAGCTTTTTAAGAAAGAATAAGTATAAGTATTTGCAAACTTTCGGCGAGCTAAACACTTTATTTAAATGTGAATGTCGAAAATAATGAGAAAAGCTTGAAAGAGTCAAACACCACTGTGAACCTTGTTTGTCATTGGATATCTTTAATTCCTTGAAACATAAAGCTTTTCGTGAAATATACATATTCGTTGAAAATATTCGTTTTATATCCGTATAAGGAGATATTTAATTTGACTATCTTTCTCAAAATAGAATGTTTACGAAGAATGTGATTATCGTTCAAGGACTACCTTCTATATTTCAGCAAGTGTAGATCCTATGACCGTTATATATCCTCAGCATGTCAAATAAGTAGTCCACAGGTGGATACTTAATCTAGAAAGCTTTTTTTTTCATAGAAAACCCTTGTTGAATATTTAAATGTATGTTGATGTTGAAACATGTTTTTATCTTTAAACTGCATATAGTACTGTCGGTTAAAGAGGTAGACAGTTTTGCCACAAATATGGAAACACAGCAATGCCATTTAAATCAATAAACTACTGATTTTCCTGTAAGCTAATGAAGTTTAAGGAAAAAATCATTAAGTTAAGTTTAAGGGGATATTTTTTGTTCTAAAAATAGATCCTTTTCAATGCAAAAAATCACCACGCGGTTGCATAACAGTACATAAAAAGAGGACAAAATACCGTTTATGCTTAAATAAAAGTATTTCATAGTAAAATATTCTTTCTTGATTAAGGTATTTGTAATTACCTGGAAATACACATAACATTTGAAATTGCTTTGCACAAATAAAATTAAGATAAAAAGATAAAAATGTTACTTTTTAACAGGTATAGTTAATTGATTTGTAAAGCAAATCTTCATATCGTATATTCATTTCATTTGTACAATGCACGCTTTGTACAAAAACACCAGTAAATGAATAAGGTCTACTGTCCAGACATGCTCATACCTGCAAGGCTGAGTAAACTTTCATATTGGGTTTTGGTAGAGACAAAGGGGCTGTATTGATACTACTATAGATATCATCAAGAAACACAGAAAAAGTATAAAAATATACAGTTTAGGGGACTAAATAAGAGGATATCATTCCTATATTTCAAACAAATACTAAGTTCCCCATTTTACAAGCTAAAGAAACATTCCGTTATCATTTCACGACTCTAGCTCAAATATCTTTGAAATAAGCGAGACACAATATTTTATGCCTATTTTGACTAAATCAAAGGCAATGATTCCGGACTTGCGGTGTTAATCCTCTAAAAATCCCCTGCTACACAACTTCGTGTGCTGAATAATACTTCTTATTTTTTCAAGTCTTTATATCAACATTTTGACTACGCTAGGGGCCATAACTCTGGTCTGGCTTCATGTTGGTGAAATCCGAAACTAATGCCAGTTGCACAATTTCAAATTTATATAATATCCCTTTACTGTTTCATGACTCAAGGTAAAATATTTTGGACTGTCAACGGTCATCACTCTGGTCCTACTGACTATCATTCTAAAACAAACTTAAGACTCAGAACTTGACTCACTGAATAACATTCTTGTGATGGCTGATGACTCTCAATCAAATTTTGAGAAATGCATGACATTAGTTCACGAGGACGGATATCCAAACTGACGGACGGACAGTCATACGGACAAGGGAAAATCGAGAAGTGGCCCCTCCATCCAAATGCTCCCGAGGTCTGTAATTTTTTGATAAATTTTATTAAATGTTTGACATTTTGGCGATTTGTATGAAGACAAGTCATATCAATGTCCTTAAAATAAACAAACGAAATAAAAAAATGAGGAGACGTTTCTGCTTTTATGTATTTTAAATAAATATAAATATACCATAAATATATCATTTTCTCTTTTCTATGAAAAGACTTGCTAAAATCTGTTTTTACAATTATTGTTCTATTTTGAAAGCGGACACAATTTTCAAATATCCTTAAAAATCTTATATATTAGTTTCAAATTTAAGATTTCATCTAGCAAATAATCGTGATACAAATTGAACCCGGATAATTCATGTTACAGTTTTACTTGTAGGTTGTTATCTGATATTTATCATAACACTTTGTTTTCCAATTTGTAAACAAGTAAAAGCGGATGCAGTGTGTGGAAAGAATGTAAACGTTGTAAAATTGAGCAACATAAAATAATAAAGAATATTTAATAGTTGCAACTAAATCTTTCAACCTATGTTCAAATCTGAATACCAAAATACCATTTAGCAATTTACGCAGTTTGAATTTGTGTTTGCCAATATCTGATGTTGTTTATGTTAGACAGAAAAGAAGTTACGTTTCACATGAAATAACCTGAAATATTTGCAATGTTTGGGTAAAAACATTTATCAAAAAACCTGTTAAAATGCGGAAGTTATGCATTAAATTAAGCATTGACGAAGATTTCGAAAATGATACCGACAAAAAACTAGTGCATCTTTACTGCGTGAATAATGGCTAACAGTATGCAATATTCACATTGAAGATGATATTATATATACATGAAATAGATAAATGAATAATGATAAAAACAGTTTTGCACACGGTTCGAATATGCGACGTGTTCACGAGTGAAGCAGCTGGGATAAGGTAAGAGTTAAGATTGCAGTTACCCTAACAGACACATTATTAATAAGTACTAGTACAGAGAGATCGAGCTATTGAAGCACCAGGGTAGCTTAATTTAAGATGGTAATATTCCTCAAAATATCTAGTTCTGCTTCAGTCATTTCAGAAACTCTCCCGATCCCAGCCAGTAAGAACGAGCAGAGTGATAAATTATGAATTTTAGTGATTATTTTGTAATATGTACTGCAATGTACACATATGACAAACAAAATATACCAATATAGATCTAGCAAGACAACGAAAAACCTTCAACATTTTCAAGTGAAAGCCCCAAAAACCCAATCTACCTGTAGATGAAGACCCATTCCCTCGCATACCCTGCACTCGCTACAACTTTGCTTGGTTCGCTTTACTGCTCATATCTTAAGTACAGTTAAAAATCATCTAGGTACACCAGTGGTGACTACGATCAGTTTTGTTTGTAAAAGAAAACGAATCTGTAAGAACTTTAAATTAAAAAAGGAATCAACTGTCCGAAGACCTCTAGGAATGAAATGAGCGGCATTTATGCGCAATTTAACTGTTAAGTAGGGATACCAATCATTTGAATGACATTGTGCTTTGTGCATTGTGGAACCCGAAAGTGTCCGATCTTCACCAAAATTACAATTCCAAAATTCCATTTACGCCTCAGAAATCATGTCTGCTGCACAGTGGCCATCATTGCAGAATATTAATAACTACCTAAGTGCCAAATTTGTTTGATACATATTTAAAAGGCATTTCAGAGTTAGCAAGTCCACATTGTTCCAGTTTAAATATTGAATTTTGTCATGTGGTTTAGCTGACAATTCAAACAAATGTTTTCAAAAAGTAGGGAAGATAAATGCCACTTGATCGCTTTAGCTTTCCCAGCATTCAAGCATTTACTCACGTAATCATATGTTGGATGTATAATACATTTTTGTACATTTATAAGCTGGCACTTCGAAAAAGGCACTGAGGTGATTGCCTTATGTAATCGTTGTATTTATATTATAAATGAAATAAAAAACGTCGTTAGTCAGTTGCAAGCGAGCGTTAAAAGATACTTGAATTCAGCAAAGGGTTATGACGAGTGCGGGTCACCTAAATATGGTATAAATAATAGTCCCAAGCCACTGGTGACAAAAACATGGGTCACTGCAGTCATGTGTCCGGTGACCTATGTATGTTTTACCAGCGGCTTTGAAGCATACATTATGTCGAATTAAGGTGGCCTATGAATATCAGACCACTTTGGTATTCGGGTGAAGGCGTTTTATTTTTGCGAATAATCTTTTCCTATTTATCCTACAGCAAACTGTGAATGAAGAAAAATTCAACACCGTTTGCTTAGCTGTAAACATGTTAGTTTGTCATAGCTGCGTTATTTTCTAAGTGTACAGTATAATGTAAGAAACCAAATATCTAAAAGGGTTTGCTCTCTCTCTCTGGCCAGTGTTGAATTTAACTTTCTGATTACATCGATCTCATTATTTGCATTTGTATTTCTTACAGTCAT
This sequence comes from Mercenaria mercenaria, assembly GCF_021730395.1. NCBI lineage: Eukaryota > Metazoa > Mollusca > Bivalvia > Venerida > Veneridae > Mercenaria > Mercenaria mercenaria. The sequence continues at coordinate 17,389 of NW_026463192.1, read as the reverse complement.
ATTCAAAGGCATGAAGTGGAATTTAAATTACTTTTAAAGATGTACGAGCGTTTTTTTTTCAGGATATCCATCATTTTAAATAAATGTTTTTTTGAATACTGCTTTCTAACAAAAGTTTTTGCCAAAAAATAACGCTTAATAATTAAAATATGACTAATAATTTACCAAATGACCAAATATATTCTACTTTTTGCGGAAAAAAAACAACATGTCACCCTTATTTTTTGGCTGGCATTGGCCTTAAATTTACGTAAGATTTACAATGGTGTAGGAGTAAGTAAATGTCAAATATCTATGAAAGTAGATCAGGTTTGGTTTTAATATTTACCTGACTGATACATATAAGAATAAGCTTTAATTGAAATAAAAAAATGAAATCTAGAAAATGTAGATTAAAACAAAAAGAAAAAAAAATATATAAAAAAATACTAGTTTTATAGGTATTTTCTTAATAAACCTCTTAGATACACGGTGACCCCAACGTTTTTTCTTTCCGTTTGAAGCACATTTTTGTGTGTCATGAAAGCTGCAAAATATTATGAAAATCTTACCGTCAGAATTTTTAGTAGATCTAAATACATTTTTTCCAGGGAAAATAAAGTGGGCAGGGTAATTATGTCAACATGTAAAAATGAAAGAGCTTTGTTAGTGACATTTATGCTTATTTAATACTGACATAGTTATTCAAATGGCAGAATAGCACAATTACAGAATAACAACAGCAGAATGGCAGAATAGAGAATAACTCCAGCAGAATAGCAAAATAATTCCAGCACAATGGTATAATAGCAGGATAACTTCAGCAGAATGGCAGAATAGCAGAATACCTCCAGCAGAATGGCAGAAGAAGTACAATAGCAGAATAACTTCACCAGAATGGCAGAATAGCAGAATATCAGAATACCGCTAGCAGAATGGCGGAATAGTTGAATAGCAGAATAACCCCAGCAGAATGGCAGATTAGGAGAAGAGCAGAATAACTCCATTAGAATGGCAGAATAGCAGGATAATTTTAGCAGAATGTTAGAGTAACTCTAGCAGAATAGCAGAATAGCAGGAATATTGTAGCAGAATGGCAGAATAACTCAAACAGAATGGCAGAATAGCAGGATAATTTTAGCAGAATGGCAAAATAACTCTAGCAGAATAAGTTCAACTGAATAGCAGAATAAGTCCAACAGAATGGCAGAATATCTCCAGCAGAATAGCAGAACAATTAACAGCAGAATGGCAGAATAAATCTAGCAGATAACAGAATAACTCAAGCAGAATCGCAGAATAACTCAATCTGAATAGCCAAAAAAAAAAAAACTGTAGAATAGCAGAATTACTCCAGCACAATGTCAGAACATAACTAAAGCAGATTTGCAGAATAACTCGAGCAGAATAAAAGAGCAAAATAACTCCTAGAGAATGGAAGAATAAGTCCAGCAAAATGGCAGAAGCATTATCATATTAAAAAGAGAAAAATGCTAAATAAAATCATTGAATTTCAAGACCAATTCCGTATGTACGTCGGCAGCAAGATCACCAAACGACGTGAAATGCGTTCATCAAATAATTCTGACGTTTGAATTTTTTATCACGATTAATTGAAATATTGAATTTAATTAAAAGCCTCTTGCTTCAAATCCAAAGCCGTACATCTATGTTGAACCTTGAAAAGTACTTTCCAGAAAATCTACACACCTCTCCATATAGTTTTATCAAATTGTGAATATTGTGTTCCTGATAAAATGGCGAGAAACAACGTGTTAAAATGTCACAAGCTGACCGAATTTTTAGTCTCTACAAAATAATTAAATTCAAAAGTAGATATATGTTTGTGACACAATCTTTCAAAATTTGCCCAAGTGAACTAAGAGCTGCATATTTTTCACTTGTATTTTCAGGGTAATAAGACGTACGGAAAATGAATAAGAAGGAAAACCAACAACATTGAAAACATCAAGTGCATTTGTTTTTACTTATTTCTCATTAGCATACATACAGACATAATACAAAAAATATATAACAAAAACACATGATAAGATTTGTAAGTATGCTGCCACTCATTTATGAGTTACTAGTATATGAGATTAGAGTTTAAGTTTAGTCAAGATGTTGAGAGACACAAAATTAGGCAATATTAAGACTCTTGCGTAGAATCAGTGTAATAAGGGTTCTTTACTATTAATTTATATGCAAAAAGTCTCCTCGAAAATAGTACAAACTTTCAAGTATTGGTCCACATTGATGTAAAAACAGGAACTGACTTACAAAAAAATAAAAAATGATCTGCGTGAAGTTAGCAGAATAGCAGAATAACTCCAGCAGAATGGCAGAACAGCAGAATAGCAGAATAATTCCAGCAGAATGGCAGAATAGCAGAGTAGCAGAATAACTTCAGCAGAATAGCAGAATAGCAGAATAACTCCAGCAGAATGGCAGAATAGCAGAATAATTCCAGCAGAATGGCAAAATAGCAGAATAACTCCAGCAGAATGGAAGAATAGCAGAATAACTTCAGCAGAATGGCAGAATAGCAGAATACCTCCAGCAGAATGGCAGAATAGCAGAATAATTCCAGCAGAATGGAAGAATAGCAGAATAACTCCAGCAGAATGGCAAAATAGCAGAATACCTCCAGCAGAATGACACAATAGCAGGATAACCTCAGCAGAATGGCAGAATAACCTCAGCAGAATGGCAGCATAGCAGAATAGCAAAATACCTCCAGCAGAATGGCAAATATCAGAACAGCAGAATACCTCCAGCAGAATGGCAGAATAGCAGAATAGCGGAATAACTCCAGCAGAATATTGCAGAATAGCAGAATTACTCCAGCAGAATGGCAAAATAGCAGAATAGCAGAATAATTCCAGCAGAATAGTAGAATAGCAGAATAACTCCAGTAGAACGGAAGAATAGCAGAATAACTCCAGCAGAATGGCAGAATAGCAGAATAACTCCAGCAGAACGGCAGAATAGCAGAATAACTCCAGCAGAACGGCAAATACCTTCAGCAGAATTGCAGAATAACACAAAAACCAGAATGACTCCAGCAGAATGGCAGAAAAGCAAAAGAGCAGAATAACTCCAGCAGAATGGCAGAATAGCAGAATAACCTCAGCTGAATGGCAGAATAGCAGAATACATCCAGCAGAATGGCAGAATAGCAGAATAGCAGAATAACTCCAGCAGAATGGCAGAATAGCGGAATACCTCCAGCAGAATGGCAGAGTAGCAGAATACCTCCAGCAGAATGACATAATAGCAGGATAACCTCAGCAGAGTGGCAGAATAGCAAAATAACTCCAGCAGAATGGCAAAATATCAGAACAGCAGAATACCTCCAGCAGAATGGCAGAATAGCAGAATAGCGGAATAACTCCAGCAGAATGGCAAAATATCAGAACAGCAGAATACCTCCAGCAGAATGGCAGAATAGCAGAAAAGCGGAATAACTCCAGCAGAATATGGCAGAATAGCAGAATTACTCCAGCAGAATGGCAAAATAGCAGAATAACTCCAGCAGAATGGCAGAATAGCTGAATAGCAGAATAACTCCAGCAGAAAGGCAGAATAGCAGAATAGCAGAATAACTCTTGCAAAACAGCAGAATATCAGAATTACTCAGCAGAATGGCAGAATAGCATAATAGCAGAATAACACCAGCAGAATGACAGAATAGCAGAATAACTTCAGCAGAATGGCAGAATAACTCCAGCAGAATGGCAGAATATTAGAATAACTCCAGCAGAATGGTAGAATAGCAGAATAACTCCAGCAGAATGGCAGAATAACTCCAGCAGAATGACAGAATAGCGGACCAGCAGAATAACTCCAGCAGAATGGTATTAATAGAATCATTTGGTATCATTTTCAAACTGTTTTTATGAATGACCTACCAAACTATTCATCATAATATATGTGATATATTATATTTGTTATATAATTAGACACACTGATAAGCCATTCACGGCGAAACTAATTTGTGACTTTTCGATTAAAATTTAAGAAAATCCAACCGAGCGTGTGAAGTCATTTTATAATTTTACGATATATATTGTTTCTATATTTAATTATATTAATAATACGCTGACCTGAAATGTACATTAATTAGGCAATACAGAAACATCATCGTTTGCTTTTCGGGAATGTGCCTGTGGTTTCCCTGCTCCATGGAGATTAGCAACATTGTTATTTCTAGTGTTGTGCTGATTGGCATTAAAGGTCTGCAGATGATTGGTTATATTGACAATAGAGTGTCAATCTCAGATGTAATGTGAAGATATTTCTTACTCTAATCTCATATACTAGTACCTAATAAATGAGTGGCAGCATACTTACATATTTTATCATGTCTTTTTGTTTTATATTTTTTGTATTTTGTCTGATGAGAAATAAGTAAATAAATGCACATGTTGTTTTCAGTGTTGTTGGTTTTCCTTCTTATTCATTTTCCGTACGTCTTATTACCCTGAAAATACAAGACAATGAAAAGTTTGCAGCTCTTAGTGAAAGACGCTGTCCTCCACCTGGGCACATTTTGAAAGATTTTGTCACATACATATATCTATGTAACATTCTATTTTTGACACGTTGTTACCCGCCAATTTATCAGGAACACAATATGCACATTTTAATAAAACTATATAAAGAGGTGAGTAAATTTTCTGAAAGTACTTTTAAAGGTTCAACATAGATGTGCTGGCTTTTGATTTGAAACAAGAGGCTTTTAATTAAATTCAATGTTTCAATTAATCGTGATAAAAAATTCAAACGTCATATTTATTTGATGAACGCTAATGGCCAACGTACGCCATCAAACAGGAATGATCGTAAAGTATGAATTCAATTCACGTCGTTTGGCGATCTTGCTGCCGACGTGCATACGGGATTGGTCTTGAAATTCAATGATTTTATTCAGCATGTTTTTCTCTTTTTTTATATGATAATTGTTCTGCCATTCTGCTGGAGTTATTCTGCCATTCTGCTGGAGGTATTCTGCTGTTCTGATATTTTGCCATTCTGCTGGAGGTATTCTGCTATTCTGCTATTCTGCCATTCTGCTGAGGTTATTCTGTTATTCTGTCATTCTGCTAGAGGTATTCTGCTGTTCTGCTATTCTGCCATTCTGCTGAAGTTATTCTGCTATTCTGTCATTCTGCTGGAGGTATTCTGCCATTCTGCTATTCTGCTGGAGGTATTCTGCTATTCTGCCATTCTGCTGAGGTTATTCTGCTATTTTGCTATTCTGCCATTCTGCTGGAGTTATTCAGCTATTCTGCCAAATATTCTGCAGTTATTCTGCTATTCTGCCATTCTGCTGGTATTATTCTGCTATTCTGCCATTCTGCTGGAGGTATTCTGCTGTTCTGCTATTCTGCCATTCTGCTGAAGTTATTCTGCTATTCTGCTGAAGTTATTTTGCTATTCTGCTTTTCTGCTAACTTCACACAGATTAAAAAATGACACTTTAACTTGGATTAATTTTTCTTTTAGCCATTATATGACAAGCCCTAATGTGCTGCTGGATTACCTATTTAGTTCTTTTATGTATTCCTTTAAGAATGCAACACTAAACACTTAAAAAGACTCATTATTATGTAGAAAATTGGAATCACCTCCTATATACAACACTTACACAATTTATTGTACACAATGGAACCATGATATATTGTGATCATTCAGACATGTATCCCTGGAGCATTGTAGAACACACGCATAAACATAAACAAGTCGCATGTGAAGCAAAATACATGATTGTAGTGCATTTTCAGTCAATTTCTACAGACAACAAATCTGTATAAATATATAAAATGGTTTTGTTTGCTTTTATTTTTGCTTAATTTTGGTCTCAATGTGACCACACTATTTTAAGAAAAAAATCCCTGCTCCGAAAATCTCTGCAGGGTAAATGGAAACAAGAGGGTCATGATGGCCCTATATCGCTCACCTGAGTACCATTGCTTTAACCAAAAAGAGAAAGAAAATTCTTACAAAGTACAGATATGTAAAAAAAACACCAAAGAATTGGAGGTACCATCCATGTTATACCACAGAAGAGTGGTCTCCGTTTTTTCCTACGGCCAATAATAAAAAGTAACTTAATAAGCTATTTATAGAATATTTTATATTCATAAAAGGGAAATAATTAAAAATGATATAGTAAGTGAACAAAAGAAGGATCTGCCAAAAAACCCCCCCAAAAAACAACAAGCGCACGGCAATGCAACGCTAATGCAGAGCAATATACACACTAAACAAAGTCATATAACCTTTGACCCCTAAGAGTGACCTTGACCTTAAAGTGAGTCATCCGAAACATGCTCTCTGCACGTCGTTTTGATGAGGTGAATATTTTTGTCAGGTTTCTTTGAATCCTTTTAGGGATTGAAATCCTTAAAGGGATTCAAGAGTTACAGAGCGGAAGGGAAATTGCTAACCAACAGACAGACAGACAGACACCGAGGCGATAACATAATACGTTCCTTCGGGCGTATAAAAAGGAATCGAGATCTTATGGTGATACAAGTTGTGTGCAAGTTTAGTTAAAATGAAGTCTTAAATGAAGGTGCTATTGTGCAGACAAGGTCAATCAAAATAGCAAATTTTGACCCTTTCAGGGGCCGTACTCTGGAACCCATTATGGGATCTGGCTGTAGTTATTTTGTGCCATTCTGCTTGAGTTATTCTGCTCTTCTGCAGGGGTTATTCTGCTATTCAGCTTGAGTTATTCTGCCATTCTTCTTGAGTTATTCTGTTATCTGCTAGAGATCTTCTGCCAATCTGCGGGTGTTATTCTGCTATTGTGCTATTGTGCTATTCTGCTGAGTTATTCTGCTATTCTGCCAAAGTTATTCTGCCATTCTGCCATTCTGCTGAAGTTATTCTGCTATTCTGCCATTCTGTTGGTGTTATTCTGCTATTTTGCTATTCTGCCATTCTGCTGAGTTATTCTGCTATTCTGCCATTCTGCTGAGTTATTCTGCTATTCTGCTATTCCGCCAGAGTTATTCTACTGTTCTGCTTTTCTTCCATTCTGCTGAAGTTATTCTGCTATTCTGCCATTCTGCTGGAGTTATTCTGCTATTCTGCTATTCTGCCATTCTGCTGGAAGTATACTGCTATTCTGTTATTCTGCCATTCTGTACGAGGTATTCTGTTATTCTGCTCTTCTGCCATTCTGCTGAAGTTATCCTGCTTTTCTGCCATTCTGCTGCAGTTATTCTACTATTCTGCCATTTTGCTGGAGGAGTTATGTGGCTATTCTGCTGGAGGTTTTCTGCTATTCTTCTATTCTGCCATTTTGCTGGCGTTATTCTGCAATTGTGTTATTCTGCTGAAGATATTCTGCTATTCTGCCATTCTGCTGGAGTTATCTGCTATTCTGCCATTCTGCTGGCGATATTCTGCTATTCTGCCGGAGATATTCTGCCTGTCTCCCATTCTGCTGAGGTATTCTGCTATTCTGCTATTCTGCTATTCTCCCATTCTGCTGAAGTTATTCTACTGTTCTGCTTTTCTGCCAATTTGCTGAAGTTATTCTGTTATTCTGCTATTCTGCCATTCTGCTGGAGGTATTCGGCTATTCTGCCATTCTGCTGAAGTTATTCTGCATTTCTGCTTTTGTGCCATTCTGCTGGAGTTATTCTGCTGTTCTGCTATTCTGCCATTCTGCTGGAGTTATTCTGCTATTCTGCTATTCTGCTAACTTCACACAGATCAAAATCAGGTATGTTGTACATATTCACATTTAATAGAATAGTGAACACTTACCATAGAACGGACTGCCAACATCATTTTTATTGTTGACCAGCAAACCAGTCAGTATTTTTTTCCATTTACATGGTATTACAGTTTTACGGAAGGTTATTTTTTTATTTATTAGCAAGTTTGTGACTTTATTGAATATAGACCGGTCATGTACTATAAACATGATAAACTATGGGCCAGCTATTTATTTAAAGATTCATTAATAAATCTGGTAAAATTTAACAGGAAATAGTTTTAATATGAGTAAAAATATGAACTTGATATTGTTCACTTCTAACAAAGAAAAATATCTACAGAATGCGTTAAAACTGTTCTGACAATTGATGAAAACGTGAAATAATATGCAAAATGTTTGATGTACACGCACTTGGTGAGAAAGTATTTCTTAACAAACACATATCCGCTTTATGATTATCTAAAGATTTCCTAGAAAGGCATCAGAATGTACACAGTGAATGTATGTTGTCGCAATTAATTTACGAATTAAATATTATTCTGTCGTTACGACTCGAAAAAAAAAACAGTTGATATAAGATTTTGTGCTCCCGAGACAAGATATCACCTAAGATAAGATGTCGTACACTCGAGATAATATGTCGAGTACTCGAGATATTTGTATCTTTTAATAGGAGAGAAATGATGATCCTAGACCCGTCACCAGAATTTCTAATCTTAAGGAGGATATGGAAAAAGTCCCGTCCATTAGCAGCCATACCTCCGTGCAAATCGAAAGTGTGATCAGTCCTAGTTAAATGTTCACATGATGTATTATTATAAAGTAAACCATTTTCAATTATAATCTATTCTGAAATATTCCATCTAGACAAGAAAAAATCCATAGTATCCACATTTATAAATCTGAAAATGATAAGCCTGTCCGTGGTGGAGACGACAGACACAATTTGGGTGAAGGACACATCCTGCAAAATTACTGTTTTAAACTAGAATAATTTAAAAAATCTAATTGTTCTTTGTTTGTTCTTAGTGGCATTTTGATACGTTAAAAACATAGTGGCCAATCCTATGACTTATCTTCTCTTTATTACGTTTTGTCAAACAATTGAGCAAACGATTCTTCATGAAACCGTTCACACTATAAAGTTTCCGTTATATCAATATCTGCCCGAGTTGTGAACTCGGATGTTCGATCACTAACCATTATGAACCTTTTACATCAAGAAAGGGATGCAGCGATTGTTTGTGACCCATGATCATCTACATTTGAAAATTTAAGTGATGCTGAAAATTATATTTGTTGATTTTATACGTTTGGCATGCGATAGAACGTGCGACAATAAAAAACGACACGTACGACACGACGTTCGAAACACGATTGACGGGCGACACAAAGCGCCGCTTTAATGTCACATGAGCTAAACAAGACTCTGTAGGATTCCATAGAGATTAGCTAAAATACTTTTAGCACTGAGAGTATCGCATCGAGGCTCAAACCATTAAATATCAAATCAATAATGTATCATGACGCGCCATCATTAAAAAGCAAACATGCTGTTCAGAAAAGCATGTAATATCTAAGCCCTTCGCAACATCAACACTGTGCATGCTCACGCATGCACACACGAAATCACTAATCTTATCACGGTTCAAATGTATTGAAATCTAAGTTATAATTATTATTTTTTCTTCTTTTGCTGTGCGACGTTTATCGTTGGTGTTGCGGCATATAACGATGGACAAATTCTTGCGACATTTAGCGTTTAAGGTGTAACATATAGCGGCAGACATTTTCGATATTTAGCGGTGGATGCGACATTTAACACCAACAATGAGACATTTTACGGTGGTTGCGACATTTAGAGTTAGTGTGACATTTAACAGTGCCACAATGTGCAAGAAGAAAATCTTCTTTAACCACTTTTGGTCGCTTTTAAGTTTTATATACTCCCAATACAGCAGAATGAATAGAACAAAAGTATGTAGACTGTAAATATGTTTGAAGCAAGAAAAAAGCTTTCATAAGTATATATTCAGACTTAATAAAGAGAGAATGTGACATTTAAGCCTATTAAAATCGTTAAGAAACAAGTCTACTGATGCTTAAATGTATGTTTATGCTTTTACAAACGTACTGAAATTATGAATTAGTGTATCTCTATACTTCCAGAATGAAAGCAAACTGATTTCACAAATCTGAACAAATGAATGTTATATGTCAACTTCAGTTGAAATGAAAATATATTTCTTACTGTTCTATTTTTTGAAGACTGCTTGATGGAAGTAACCAGTAAGTGGACACGGACTATGATATGGTAAAAATTTATTTGATTCGATATGATAAATTGTATATTTCAACTCACTTAGATCTTTAAGTTAATGACTGGCCGGTGTATACTTACAGGATCATCGCTTGGCACGTCGTCTTGTATTAGTTTTTGTCACAAGGGCACAAGTACGCGACATATGGCGACTTTCCAGCTTTCAAAGGTGGAGGAAGACCCTAGGCTCCCCTCCGTGTATTATTTCATCACGGGCGGGCAACTGGGTAGAACCACTGACCTTCGTAAGCCAGCGGGATTGCTTCCTTGCATGAAGAAATTCAAAGTCCCGGGCGAGGCTCAAGACTGTATCGGTGAGTGACAAGTGATTCAAGGTCAATTACCTTAACTATTTGACAACGAATGACCGTGACATCTATTAGTATAAATGCAAATTGTACAAATGTAGACGATGGGACAAAATATATAATTTCTGTAGAATAAATATTTGTACTCGTTTTCTTTTCTTCCAGTATATTTGATGAATAACGTATCACGTCAATCCCATGAATTTAGTAAATATTACATCCTGGATCGTAAACAAGATAAAGTGTTATTTTGTAATACCTAATTTAGTTTTGAGTTTATATGTAGAAATATGACGACTTGCTTTTGTATAAGCAGTGCTATCAAATCAAAATCGGTTAATTTGTGGTTTAAGGTGTAATAGCGCGTGACTTAAAATGCAGTAAATAGGGGAGTGGATGAAGATAAATTGTGCATTCGCGTTCAATGATATATTTCTGTTGTGCTAACGTTACACCGACACAGTTAAAGGTCATATGGCGACGTTCCAGCTCTTCATGATGGAGAAAAACCCCAGGTGCAACCCACTGGTTTTACTCCATTAAAGGCGGGCACCTGGTTATATTATTGAAGAGCAGATGATTTGAAGTCAGCGACCTAAACCACTCGGGCGTGGAGGCCTTTCATTAGATAGTGTAAAACTGAATGAAGAATAAATTTTAAATATCCAAACGTTGTATGTTTCATATTACACTCTATTTGCAATTGCATCTTTATTTTTTACAGTCATGTAAAACTTACGAAGAGTTTATGGGAGGAAATATATAGCTAAAGTAAGGCTTCTTTCAAATATATTAACTTATCTATAAGATATACTTTTTATTTTAAACACAGAAATCGAAGGTGTACATTTTTGTTTAATTCATACTGTGGAATATGAATGACAGTATTAAATTGTCAGTTATTTGATTTAGACCAGAAAGTACCCAATTAAACATGGCTTTGCTTGGTAAACGTGGTACAAAATCGTTTATAAGGCAATTATTGCGAATGCATATGTTTAGATCATAATTTAAAATTTTCTCTTTTATACTCTTCATTAAAATCTTAATGATGATTCGCAAAATAAAACACACTTACCAATCACCATAAACCATAAATATAAGTATGTGTTTGATAACGCTAGCAATTGACTTACTAATTGCTTGATATCATTAATCGATACAAACAACAAATAAAACGAATTGTCTCACTAACTTTTCCAAATCGCTCAATTGAAAAAAAGAGATTTGTTACATGTCCTATATACAATTACTTGAATATATTTTCAATGCTGGTTGAGCTTACACCATCATGAGTACGTCGGGTAACATTTTCAAATAAACTGTCCACTGAACTACGCACATGGCAAACTTCAATAACAAGACTTATAAGGTCATTGTTCCTTTAAAATGACTTCAATATCGTTCGAACAAATTTAGCTTTACACGTCAGTACTAATTCAAATTTTTGAATAAAAGACATTATACAAGTGATATGATCTCTGAGGCGTAAATTAAACTTTGCATTTAAATAATTTCTTTTCTCAGACCATCTAATGGAGTGTCTGCTTTTGCTGGTTTAGTGTTTTATTTGTAAGTAATATACTTATGCAAAGCTGAAGGCTTTGTCACTCTTAGGGACATGGAGTGGATGTAACATGTATAATATTGATTATATTTCGGATGACACCTATTTCTGAACAACTAGATGAATTTAAACCATATATAGCTGAAAAAAGCACAGCATTTTGAGCAGCTGGTATATCAAACTTGACATGTGTTTTCTCTGACATTTGGACACAGGAGCATTTTACCCAGGATATCAATTCTTCAATAAATATTTTGAATTCATCTGCTCTTTCGAACTGAGAAATGTTTGCAATCAGATTTCTTGTTTTAATATTATTCGCCGTTTCATTTGAGACTTCTTTTCTTCAGCCGCAAATACTTTTTCATTTACTGCCAACATATAATTTTCATCCCGTATTTATTTACTCATTGCTATATTAAATAATGTCAAATAAATCAAACTAGAAAAGCCACATTGAGATAACGCATAACTCTGTCCCACGACTCCTTCCCACACACCATCCATAATAAAGATTTTATCTTGCATTGTTTACGAGACAATCCGTTCTCTTAAAAATGAAAATTATATGAGGAAATTTAAAATTTGACGATATAGATACCTCTGTCAAGATTAATTGGTTGGTAGTTTGAATGTCTTTATAGTAAGCAGAACGATAACATCAACAGTTGAATGAATCTGCCTACTTCCCATTACGCTTTGTTGTTTTCATTATATAAAAGGAGTGGTAAAATTTTGATATGCAAAATGTTAGGGTATCCGTTTTGTATATGTACAATTTCGATTTATTTATACTATACACCCAAAAGTATTGCACAATAAATTGCGTTCGGTTGAACAATACCATGCAAATCTCTAAAGTGCATTTTAAAAAAAATCCGTAATTATGAAAATATATTATCACAGTTGCCGTGGCTATGCAACAAACAATTTGTAAGAATTAACAAAAAGATGAGCAACTAAAAACATGTAAGATCAGCAAACAAATTTGAACAATACAGCTTGAGCTTAATATTTTGGCATGTTTGAAAGTAAAATCTCGTGGAAGTTCCTTTTTACAGCTTTTACATTTCATAATATACTAGAATACGGATATTCTTCATTAAATAATAAGATTACATTACATCATTACATATAAACTCAACCAAATGACAACGAAAAAATGAAACAAAATTCTATGGGAAATGATAATAAAACGATAAACAATACATATTCCAGAAGGAGATTTTAGATCCGAATGGACTTGAAATTCAATAAAGTGCTCTCTTTTATGAAATATTTAAGGTTTCAAAATTTTCATAAAATCAATCATGAAATAAAAAATTCATTATATAATTAATCAACAACTGACTTTTGATACAAATATACTCAATAAAATTGAATACAGTGTCAGCTCTAAAACTGAAAATAAGCTCAACCCTCTACCTACTATTATTTCCTTCTTAAGATATTTAAAATATTTCGTATAAACAATATCAGTGTAATAAATGCAAGGACGGTCCTTTCTGCGAGATTGCTCTCGTAATCTGATGCCATTCGCAAAGAAATGAAGACAATAACGTCGTTCCAAAAATTCTTTCAAAAATGTAAAAAAGAACCTTTTATTAAAGATTTAGCTAATTATTCTGGCAATAAAACTCAGAGGTTTATCGACACGACTGTATGATTTGTCTCTTGATTTAACAATATTTTTATAAAAAGTAGGCACAGTATTTTTATCGGAAGGCGAATTGAAAGTGAACGTTGTGCAGGGTTTTTGGCTATTCTGTTTAGATGTCAAAATGATCGATATCCTTATATTCATTTTACTTTCCTGATTCTCCTGGAAAACAAATCACTTATTTTTGTGGAAAGCTACCAAAAAATGTAAATATAAGAAGCGAAGTTTTATTTTTTGTGCATTTATACGAGTATAAACCGCACTGGGAATTCTTGCAAATCTTCAAAGAATCACTAGACTAATCACTAACATAATTTAAAGGTCAAGACCCCTGTCTAACTAGAGCCCAGTGATACCCTGTGTCCGCATTCCTTAAATAAACTGGCGGCAAAGCGATATAGCCACTACTGCGGACGCTTAAGAGTTCGCGCTGTGGGGAACGGTTTCTTTCATTATTATCCTTATGATGATGGATCAGATTTTTTGCGTATGTTACACTATTGTCGTTGAAGCTCTTTCCATGTAAAGTACTATTGAAAACTCTTTTAAGAAAAGGTTCGTTTTCTTCATCTCGCGTTTTGACTCTATTGTCAAATTTCGTCGTAGAAGCGGCCGCGGCCGGGTTCATTTTTGAATTGGTCAAAAGTTGTGCCGGCGGGACATGATCTTCTCGCAATGCGTGCGAGGTTGATGCTTCATCTCTTTGTTGAGAGGCTGTAAGTCTTTGGTGAGTAATAACCTCTTCTCTTTCCAAGTGTCCATGGTGCGATATGTCGTCTGCTTCTAGACGATGATTGTTGAGGAGGTTATGTTGAGCAACTGCAGGTGAGGCTACAGGAATACCACTGTTGGTAAGACTTGTTTCCGAGCAGTGCTCAACGGATTGCGATGCTGACCGCCTGGGACTGCAATATAAATCTAATATAATAATAATAGTCTAAGGAAAATAGTTGTTGCGGGTCTACTTTTTGATGCGTAACTCTATGGCTATGTTTGGGTTCTTGTGTCGCTTTCGAATATTACCGTTACTGTACGAATCAGTAATTTGAGTATAACTACAACATTTTCCTTTGTGACTTACAACGGGTCAATGACAGAATTCAAGAAAATAAATAAATTTGGAAAATTGGCGGAAAATTAATAAAATGTTTTCGCCTGACAGACATTCTATCGCAACGACAACACACTACAAACAATTATAGGACAGCCTAGTTAGTTACCTAGCAACATAGATTAATTCGATATATGAATTATGCAGAGAGACAGTATTTAGGGTATAATAAAAGATTCTATCACTGGTTGTAGGTCCTCGGGCGGGGCGTATGTTCTCCGTGACTATTTGATAAACGACATTGTGTCTGAAATCATTAGTCCTCCACCTCTGATAATTCATGTGGGGAAGTTGGCAGTTACTTGCGGAGAACAGGTTTGTACTGGTACAGAACCCAGGAACACTGGTTAGTTTAACTGCCCGCCGTTACATGACTGAAATACTGTTGAAAAACGGCGTTATACCCAAAACCAACAAAATCTTATATTGTGTCCAATGCTGCACGGTTGAAGTATGGACGCTTGTAAAAATACGCATGAAGAGTACTTTCATTTACATGCTTCGATTGAAATAAGTTCATTCTACTCCTCACGAAGGACTAATAGCTTCGTGAATTTATATTGTTCTGTTTTCTCTCATCTTGGAACACTAATTAATGATAAAGAAACTATTAGTAGTATTCAAATAACGAGCTTGTTTAACACATTCACTGAAGAACATGGCCAGGTCTGGCATTATATGAGCAACGTTGGATGAAATCAATATTGTTTTTCCCCATTTTGTATTGAGCGCATGTGCAGTCAGTTATTTTGTTATCTTAAGCACTTGTTTACCGTTCACGTTTACAAACTTGTACAGATGTATTTATGACTTTTATCGACAGGATAAAGGTTTTAGTTAACGAGGTAAGAATTACGTCTCTCCCAATATGTTTGTTCCATTTGCAAAGTTCCACTTCCGGGACGTTGCTTGTATTGGTTTTGTGAATGTCAATATACTATTGGTTAGTAATATCTAGTTAGAAATGTCAATGCAAAAATAAGAATATGAAAACAACAAAGTGTAGGGAAGGGGAAAGCATATTTTGTATAAGTGAATTAGTATAAATACTTTATATCATCACTCCCAGATATCAGATATAAAGTATATTAGTGCTTTATTGGAGTCAAGCATGGCCGTCTGTCGTCCGTCCAATTTGTTGTGTACTTAAGGCAATAAGAAACGGTAAATTGTATTCATTCTGAACACTTTCTGTCGTTTATATGTTACTTTGTAACAAGAGAAATACGTAATAAATGTCCGTTCGTCATTCCGTCTATCGTGACGGCTGCATATACGCTGGGACGATATTCATAAAACTAGCATCAGATCTTAACCTCATAACTACACTAGGTTCAAGATCACGGTCACACTTGGGCGTTAAAAGTCAAATAGACAAAGGTACCATCAATTGCTAACATAATCACAACGATTTGCACATTGGACAACCCAGGTCACTGGGTTAAAGATCAAGGTCATGCTTGAAAGTCAGTGGTCAAATACCTTATATGTGTGTCCGTTCTATTTTTTAAACCACTGAGACATTTTCACAAAACTAACATCAGTTTGTTAGCCCATCAAGGCGACATGCAAAGCCAACAACCCAGATTACTAGGTCCTGGGCAAAGAGCACACCTGGAGGTCTAACATCAAATAGCTTAAATGTGTGTCGGCACTATATCTTCTTAACCACTGAAAGGATTTTCATAAAACTAGCACCTATTGTAGACCGATTGACGAAGACTTGCAGAGTAAACAACCCAGGTCATTCCTTTCCTCTATCCCTTAACTGTGACCTCGACGTTATTGTTCAAATTGATCCATATCGATATTCTGAAGAATTAATGAAATTTCATAGCCTCTTAAAATATTTACTTTATTGCTAACTGAATAGTGACCTATCCGTATTACAAATCCTTACGCATTAGATCTTAGGCCTCCATTCCGGTTTTATTTAATTAACACGACCGTATACATGTCTTATAACTTTGCCTGCGTTTGTAATCATTAGTGCAGGGTTTTGAAATTCAAATTTGTTTTAACGTAGAAAAAAGTGTTATTCTATTTGTTTTCTTTCAAATTAAGCATCACAAAGTCACAAAAATGTAATTGCCCTAGCATACTGTCATTATTTTTAGTGAGATACATGCTGTTACCCAGCGTTTGCCCGTGTAACCATGCGTTGAGACAGACGTGGCATTCACTTTTCAGATGTATAGTAGAGATATAAGTGACATTTCAACTAAATATATATTCAACAGTGAATAAATTAAAACAATGGATATTTCTTGAGTAAACAAACATGAAAGAACTATTCTAATTGCGGTTTGAGTAAATGTGTAGGTGTGAAATAAATTGGTGAAATTCATTCTCCCTTAACCTTGTACTTCAACACAACTTGAACACGCCTATTCATTCCATACCTAAATGATATATACAAGTCTGCAATTACTTCATTAATTATTTCAAATTGCAGACATTCCAGGCAGGCAACACTCTGAAGAAAAATACAAATGGCAACCGTAGACGAAGATTTATTTATATGTTCCATATGTATGGACATTTTTGAAAACCCCAAAATGTTACCTTGCCAACACAGTTTCTGCAAGAACTGCCTTGTATCCTTTATTCAAAAGAAAAGAGCATGTGTTATTGGAAAACTACAATCGTTTCAATGTCCTTTGTGTAGACTTGAAGTTATGTTAGAAAACAAAAACGACGTTGAAG
>NW_026463191.1:0-82184 GCF_021730395.1 Mercenaria mercenaria | reverse complement strand
TCTAACAAGTATCTTCAAATCATGCCCCTGGGATGAAAAGAGGCCCGCCCTGGGAGTCACTTATTATATTTTCTAGACTGTTTAATTATGATTACCCGATGACCCAAGCGATTGTGGATCACCTGACTGTGACATTGGCCTACTGACAGACTTTCTTGTTTTTTTGTTTTTTTTAAGATACAGCATTGAACTTTGTATGACATGTACAGTGTCTTTAAACTGCAGTAACTATGAATGTTACCTACACATCCACTTTCTGATATTTAAGCGTGTTAGCCGTTTGAAACTTGTGGCTCATATTAGGTGAGCGATTTAGGTCATCTTGACCCTCTTGTAAAAATACTTTTCCCGCTTATAAATTATTCAAAATAAATTCTTTTTTTTTTGTAATGATTATTGAAGTCATTATTTCGTTTGACCTAGCAGTGCATAGAACTAAATGTAGTACCGAGTGTCCTTTAATTGTAACCATTTGAGAACAATAACGTATATCTATCCGTTAATTTCTGGATATTTTGTGTTTTGGATTCATTGAATGCTTTCTGATTTCACTCAGTATAACAAGGGTGTGTCAAAAAGTTAAAACATAATGCAGTGTAATGCATAAAGGTTGTGATATAAATGTTAATAAAGTTATCATTTGGGTACAATCAATTACATCTATTTTATTTTGAGAGCTTAATTGTGCATACAGAATGTCATAATTATTTTAGGTGCTTCAGTGGTCGTGTCGTTGAAGACATGTTACATTTTTGAAGTCATCATTTACTATTTAAAAAAGTCAAGGCATCTTTGATTAAATTATGCACTATGCCACTGTTCGCCACTCTACCATGCGGAATAAGTGTAAAATGAACATGCTGCATGAGCTTTATAAAGACTGCATCAATATAACATTAAATAACATATTTATATTGGGACTGGAATTTTGACTTTGGCTTACAATTTGCAACACAAATGAATAGAACAGAAGTGTAACAAACAATATATTTGATTTACCTATATACAATTCTATAATGTTACATAGTCCTTCGTTTATATGACTGAAAAATTGTTGGGAAAAAAAACCCCAAAACCTTAAACCCGAACATACACACATATAATCGTGCACATTTTGTACAACTACGACGAAACATGTCAGATAGTTTACGGTTTCAATCCGTAATGTCTTCTTCGTAGCGCATTTTACTGTGCATTGTACCTCGAAGCGCATGGACTCCGGTGAATACATGTTTATAAAGTAGGTAATATGATTTATTAAGACTCCCGCCATGTCTCACAGGACTTTTGATACGTTTACTTGTGTAGTATGATATGCAATTATTCAATGTAGGGCAAGACAACCTTCAGTATAATTGAAAACGAATTGCAAAGATTATGTAAATTATGACAAATATTTGGTTAAAGTATAGTAGTTGCAGTAAAATAATATCTCTCTATACAGAAGTAAATGAGTTAGAAAATTAGTTCCACACACAGTCCTAAATGACCATTCAGACAAGTGCTTCAAAAACGAGGAAAAGGCGTATTTCATAAGGTACCTGTATTTTCACCAGCACGGCAGTCCTTTTCGCAAATGCAAATTGTCCAAAATATATGGCACCGGACGCCATTAAGTTGCATGACACAGGACTCCTATGAGCTGTGAAGCACTTAGATAAGTCTGATTTTAAGACTGTGTTGAGAGTCTGTGAAACACGATTTATCACATGTTTGACGTCGCGGGAGTGTAATAAAGCCATTAAATAAAAATGATAATACACTAGTGTAATAAAGCTTTGACGTCGACGTCATTTACAGTATAGGAGACGTTGGTCAAACTGACTTGTTTATATAGTAAAAGAAAGTAGGTTTGTTGATGTTTCGACAGGAAAAGATAACATGTGATAAAAAGAATATTATATTTGTGACTTTCCAGATTGAATTTATTAAACTCGTTGAATAAAATTCAACTCGTTTAATAAATTCAATATGAAAAGGCACTATGTAATATCCTCTATATATAGAATCAGGTTTAAGCTGTGTATTTTGCATCTTCACTCAAAAATAATTTCGTACACATAATAACATTGACAATGTGTACAGAAAAAGAGCTAACATACGCGTTCCTGAAAAAAAAAAAAAAAAACAACAACAACAAAAACAACAACAACACTGATTTCATATAATGTCTAGTACTTACATATTTTAAATGCGTCCTATGTAAGGAGAAACTCGTCTTACAATTCTCTGTTTTTCCCAACACTGCTTGAGTATGAACTCATGTATTATATGTACAAACGCTATTTAGGTGTGTTCAAACTCTAACAAACTGAAATAACTTCGATCTTTGAACAATTTCTCATGCTCTAACAATAAACATTATTTTATTTTAGATTCAGTGTAAGAAAACAAAGTCTACTCTTTGGTTGCATCAACCAAAAAGGTAAGACTGGAAAAATAAACAGTTTAGAAAGAGAAAATAACTGTAAGCAACCTATGAAAAGAAAAATGCAAAACTCAGTGGATGCATTTATGCCAGTTTTCTAGAAAAAAAGTACTGTTTTTCAAGAATTCACAAAACGAAAACGTAACTTACCTCATCGGGAAACTCATGATATGGATCTATATTGAATTATAGGGGTTCATTATTATGACTGAATACAAATTCAGTGTAAATATGCATATCTGTTTCCCGGTTGGAAATTCATTTCCGGTCCGGGAAGCGTTGAAAAAATATAAAAGTTAAATAACAATTTTGCTATGACATTAAAAAATTGAACGATATAAATTCAGATAAACTATCTAACTTTAAATTGACATATCTTATTTGATGACGCCATGTATATCTTATGCGACGAAGTAAGTCAAAAATGATGATTTCGCTTCACAAACGGGAAACATGTTACATTATTCAGTAACAAGTTTCCAGTTCAGGAAGTAGGGAAAAGCCAACAATGAATTTCCCGCATACTGGTTATAATCATAAAATGATAGGCTTTTTATTTTATTTTTCGAGGAATTGTTTCGCCACCAAGCGGTTATTACATACAAAACACCATTTATTGTTACATATAAAATAATATGCGATACACGTCTTCTGTTGCGTATAAATGACATTCTGAGGTGGTGCTGATGCCCATATATAAAAATTAAATAATTATGTGATTATAACAGAGACAAAGAGATATTGTAGGATTTGCTGTTAGCGCAAAAAGCAACGCAACAGAATACAGTCAGGAAGGAAAAGTCCATGAAAGAAATATAGCAAGATTGCATTATCGATTGATTAACAACTGTAAAAAATACCCCAGTTAGTGCACAGTTTTCGTCATTATGCTTATAGACGTCATCCAAGTTAAAAATTTGTAAAATGCATTATGTAACAACAAAGAAACTGGCAGTTTATCTTTAAACTGTCAGATGTTTGGGGCAAACACTTAAGTGTATTTTTGAAAAGAAACCAAAAATGACAATCATAACAGATTTGGCCGAAATGTCCATAATGCATATTAAATACCACTGATATCAACACTTGTATATAGGCAATTAAACGCACTAGACTGAACAGCTCACGCTTAAAGAACTCCGGTGCAATAAAGGACCTCTGTGCCGTTGCCGTTCCGTTTAGATTCAATTTGCACTTGCTGTAGCTCTTTAAATGACACCACGGATCATTTATTATTACAAGTCTGTATACCGGGAAGAAGGTGCCAGCATCAATGAGCTTGACGTATACGTGACATGTATCGAAATGATGTGGAAAAATCTGCGTGTTCACGATCACTCCAGCTTACACCTGTCAATTGTTTTTAAGTTATTTTATTAAATTTAATTGTTCAAGTTTCAATTTCAGTCATGTATTCATAAAATAGAAAAAGTGGAAACTCCACAGGTCGCTCAACAACAACAAGAGGGTCATGATGACCCTGGATCGCTCACCAGAGTAATATGAGCTACATGTTTCAAATGTCAAACTGATGATTTTTAGAATTTTTTTGGAAGATTTTCCGATGTACAATCAAGTAACCCCTGGGGTGGGGCCAATTTTACCCCGGGAGTCATGATTTGAAAATTTTTTGTAGAAGTCTACTAGGCAATGCTACATGTCAAATATCTAAGATCTAGGCCTTCTGGTTTATTTTTAGAAATTTTTTGAAGATTTTCTTATGTAAAATCAAGTGACCCCTGGGGCGGGGTCAATTTTGCCCCCGGGGGTCATGATTTGAACAAAGTTTGTAGAGGTCCACTAGACAATGCTGTATGTGAAATGTCTAAGCTCTAGGCCTTCTGGTTTATTTTTAGAAAATTTTTGAAGATTTTCCAATGTAAAATCAAATGACCCCTGGGGCCTGGTCAATTTTGACCCCGGGGGTCATGATTCGAACAAATTTTGTAGAGGTCCATTAGGCAATGTTACATGTGAAATATCTAAGCTCTATGCCTTCTCAGGTTTATTTGTGGAAAATTTGAAGATTTTTCTATGTACAATCAAGTAACCCCATGGGGCGGGGTCAATTTGACCCCAGGAGTCATGATTTGAACAAATTTTGTAGAAGTATACTAGGCAATGCTACATGTGAAATATCTAAGATATAGGCCTTCTGGTTTATTTTCAGAAAATTTTTGAAGATCTTCCTATGTAAAATCAAGTGACCCCTGGGGCGGGGTCAATTTTGACCCCAGGGGTCATGGTTTGAATAAATTTTGTAGAGGTCCATTAGGCAATGCTACATGTGAAATATCTAAGCTGTAGGCCTTCTGGTTTATTTTTTAGAAAATTTTTGAAGATTTTCCTATGTAAAATCAAGTGACCCCTGGGGCAGGGTCAATTTTGACCCCGGGGGTCATGATCTGAACAAATTTTGTAGAGGTCCACTAGGCAATGCTACATGTGAAATATCGAAGCTCTAGGCCTTCTGGTTTATTTTTAGAAAAAATTTGAAGATTTTCCTATATAAAATCAAGTGACCCCTGGGACGGGGTCAATTTTGACCCCAGGGTCATGATTTGAACAACTTTAGTAGAGGTCCACTAAGCAATGCTACATGTGAAATATCTAAGCTCTAGGGCTTCTGGTTTTTGAGAAGAAGATTTTTTAAGATTTTCCTATGTAAAATCAAGTGACCCCTGGGGCGGGGTCAATTTTGACCCCGGGGTCATGATTTGAACAAAATTGGTAGAGGTCCACTAGGCAATGCTTCACACCAAATATCTAAGCTCTAGGGCTTCTGGTTTTTGAGAAGAAGATTTTTGAAGTTTTTCCTTTCGGTTGCCATGGCAACCAGAGTTCTGCATGGAATTCAATTCTTTGAACAATTTTTGTAGAGCTTCACCCAAGGAACATTCCTGTGAAGTTTGGATGAAATTGGCTTAGTGGTTTATGAGGAGATGTTGTTTAAAGGAAAGTGTGGACGGACGGACGGACGGACGGACGGACGGACGGACGGACGACGGACGGACGCCGGACGGTGAGCGATCACAATACCTCACCCTGAGCACTTTGTGCTCAGGTGAGCTAAAAACGAAAATATTGCAGGCTCGGTTTGATTGAGCCTGTTCATGGACGGTAGTGGAAATGGATGCTACCGTCCACGCCCTCTAGCCCCGGGTTGAGCAGAACTCAACATTTACACATGCTAAAAGTACAAAAAAACAATTTAGAGACATCCGCAGATGTGTTCAGACGGCGGTGCACATGGAACCTTCAATGCTACACTAGTGTGTAATTCCATGAAAAGCGGCGTATGGTCCCAAGTTAAAATAATGGGTTTGTCCTAAACGAGAAAACAATGAGCAGAACTAAACAAACTGGAATTTAGAAAGGGGATCTGAGGTTATGGAGCCTGCGTATCACAGGAACTGCCAAAAGACAAAATTAAAAAACAGGCACCATATCCAAGGGGTGATTAAACAATACCCAAAGCTATAAAAGCGGGAGTATTGGGACCACCCAGGCCGAAATGTTCATGCTAAGAACTAAACAGTACCAGTAACACGACATAAAAGTCGTGCTGAACGATCTGAGATGATCGAAATATAACAGCCCTGATTGAATGTACGGGGAGACTCTTTACGGCCGCCACACGGCACAAACAACGCTGCTGTGATAATAATATAGAAAAAGTGGAAACTCCACAGGTCGCTCAACACAACAAAAACGAAAATATTGCAGGCTCGGTTTGATTGAGCCTGTTCATGGACGGTAGTGGAAATGGATGCTACCGTCCACGCCCTCTAGCCCCGAGTTGAGCAGAACTCAACATTTACACATGCTAAAAGTACAAAAAACAATTTAGAGACATCCGCAGATGTGTTCATACGGCGGTGCACATGGAATAAGAAATATATATAGCAGGCTCCGTGAAGGCTCATTCCCGAATATTTATTGTGCAAAAACAGCAAACTTTTATTTACTACGTCTGTGGTTCTTGACAACTCGCTTGTTTTAGTTGCGAGGCTCTGGTGCTTACGCTTCGAGGTACTGGGCACGGTAAATTGCGCTATGAGGTATCCGTTACAGATACCGAGTAGTTTTGTTGGTATCATGCTAACAATTATCATAATCATTTTGTCTTCATTTTTACCAGATAACACACACAAGAAAAAAAAACAACATTATACACAATGTACAGACTTTATGATTAAAATTATCATGAAAGGTGTTATGCTAATACAACTGCTACCACCAAATAATGTAAGTTCTATTTTAAATTAAATTACGGATAAGGTATATACGCCTGTCAACATTATCTGTAACTAATAAAATCACTTTCCGCTAAATTAAATGATAGTTATATAAGAAGCGAATATGTTCTACTAATCTTGACTTGATTGTGTTCTCCCTTGAAACATTTCCCCATACCTACACCTCATTTTTTAAAAAAAGCTATAAATACAGGACCTTTACTGTTGATAGCTCACTTAGTACATTCTATTCAAGCTTTATAATATGTCATAGGATTTCCGTCGGAAGAAAATAAAAAAAATGGCTTCCTATTTCAAATTATCTGTTCAACAGAAAACAAATGGAAGAAATCCAGCATTTGAGCCCCCCCCCCCCCCCCAACCCCCCCCCCCTGCCTAATTCTTGTAAGCCACCTAAAATAATGCAGTTTTTTCCCCTTTACCAATACAATTTTATGTAAAGTAGTTATATGATATTATTGCTCTTTATGCATATTGCAGAATAAATTCATGTTAAGAAAAGAGATAAACCATATCACTTGCTACATTAAAGATTGGCGAACACATAGAATTGTACTTCCGTTGTGTATATGTGTGAATTCCACCATTTTCTTTTAACTGAATTTCATAAAATGGTTCATTTTCGTCGGACAGAGATCGGGAAAAATATTATCAAATCTCAAAAACACCGTTAAAAATCGTTTCGAAATATTTCGTATGTAGGTGAAGAAAAAATTTATACGGATGCATTCATAAAGAAGAAAGTATACAGCTGTTGACTTCATTTTTATTAATAGATTCTCATGTATTGTTTTTCAAGAAATAGATCATTTATCTTATTTTACTCAGTTAATTAAATAGGAGGTAATCGTGATGTGGTAGCTTTTACATGTTTTATCGTTGTAACTATTTATCAGGTTCAGTCGCTTATATGATTTTATAAACAAACTATCTATAGATCGTTATTGAGGCAAATACATTATAACACTAGTTTTTATGCAAATTACATGGACATTTCGTCTAATACTCTCATTTAACAATAAACAAGACTGAAGAAACTATGAATAGCAAACAATGATATTGGTATTAAACATAATGGAAAGGTAGTATCCGCATATTCCATAATACATCATTAGAGTCGGTTATTGGTCACAAAACGATATCTTGTATTTGGAATATATGAAATTTGCTAAAAGAAAATTAAATGTTACCGTAGATTGCACATAAGTAAAAAAATAAACATTTTTTTAAGATTAATACAAAAGTATTTCGAAATAGCATTTTTTGTTCCTGAGTATGATATACAGGGGTAAAAAGTCATTATTCATATATTGAAGGAAACGTGTAATACTTTTTTGTGTATTAGTCCGCCCAAAAGATGTTTCAAACTGACTTTCCACTTTTTCTAGACTAAAAATGGCATTTCCTTAAAATCAATTTCGTAATTGCTAATATGAAACTGCAACTTAAACTACAAGATGGTTTCAAGACATAAACATTTAAAGTGGTTTACCGCATGTAAATTTGTTTCTAATTAAAATATTTATTGCAGGCCCCTTCATAATAGACAGCTGATTTATAAAATATTGTTATCCTCTGATGTATCATTATTCATATACTATAATACAGAAATAACTTGCATCTCGGATCCGATATTGCCGTTTAGTTCATATTCGTTTCGATATTATGTGGACTTTTGCAATTTTGGTATTTATTATAAAAAGAAAATTAAATACGAAAAATATTGAAAAAAATATTTTTTAAACCCCAAAAAAAATGTCATTTTGTATATTCGTTTTTCCTCAAAATTGGGTTTGAGGAATGATGTCATTTTTTGGATCATTGTAAAAATTTAAAGGTGATTTTTATCGTATTAGATTTTATTTAAGTGCATGACGGGGAATAATTTTTTGTGGGGCCCAAAAAGAAATACACAGATGGGTAGAAAACTTTTTCTTTGTGTTCTTTTACGGTAGTTCGTTAAAAAAGTGTGGAAATTTTGGCATTAATATCGTGTGTGCCCCCATTCTGTTAAAAAGGGCAAACATGCCGTATCGGGAAATTAAAAATTTCTAAAAAAAAACAAATAAATATTTTTCAATTCTAACCAATTGTACGAACACAGGGTATTTAACCCTTTGCGGGGGAAAATTACAAAAAAGGGCCCTTTTGGGAAAGAAAACCGCAAAAATTTTTTGGGAAAATTTAAACCCGGAACTGCTTATTGCCGCAACTTTTAAAAAGGACATTTAAATTTTTTATTTTTGCGGTTTATGTAAAATTTAATGTTTCTTCGTTTATTTTCTAAAAAAAGATTTAAATTCCCCGTTTACGGAAAGGCATCAATTTGTTTTTGTTTTCCTTTTGGACATACCCCAAAAAAAGCCCTAAAAAAAATTTCCCCAACGGAAAATTTTAAAAATTTTTGATAAATAAAATTGGTTTTAAACTTTTCGGATCAAAAAACCCTTTGGAAAGATCAATAATTTGAATTGAACCCGGGTTTTGCAACTTTAAAAAACCCCCCCGTTTTTTTCCCTTTACACTTTTTTTTAAAAATTTGCCAATTTCGAGGGCCCTCCCATCAAAACATTTTTCATTTTGTTGAAGAACTTTTTCCCTTGGGCCCCTTGAATGAAAAAAAAATGAAAGTGGGTGAGTTTGATGTTCAAAAAAAACCTGTAAAAGGTTTTTGTACAAAAGGGAAACCTGGTTTCAGAGCTTTTAAAAAAAAAAAAGACCCCCCTTTGTTAGCCCTGGCCAATCCCCCGGGGCCGGGCAAAAAAAATTTTTTAATAAAAAAAGGGGGGCAAATTTTTCCGGAAAAATTTGTGTCTGAAAGTATTTTTTGGGGAAAGCTTTGAAAAAACCGTTTAGATGTGGTCCGATCGGGGGTTTTTTTAAAGTTGGGAAGAAAGTTTGGGTAGGGTGAGGGGTTTTACTGCAAATTTTTTTAAATTTTTCAGAAAATATATGATGAGGGTTTTCTAAAAATTTTTGGGAAATGTTAAAAAAGGAATGGAAAGCAAACGGGGAGCAAAGAATCCCAAGAATGTAAAAATTTTATGCCCCCCCTAAAGGGCAAAGCTTTACTCTAGCAGCTTTTATTTGCAAAGGGAAATTTTTTTTTTTTGGGGTTTGGTTTAGTAACATTGAAAGTTTTTTGTTTTTCTAAGCCCAAAAGGGGAAAATTTCCTTTACCAATAGAGATATCAAAAATTTAACTAAAAATTGAAAAGTACATTAAAATTTTTGGTACCCCCAAAAAAGGTGGTTTGTTTTTTCCGGGAGGGTTTCAATTTTTAAACAAATTTTGAAATTTTTTTAAGTTGTTTTTTAGAAACAACAAAGGGAAAAGTTAATTTTTAAAAAAAAAAAAGGAAAATTTTTAATTTAAAACACAAAAATTTTTACAAGGGTTTGAAAATTGGTTAAAATACACCCAAAAAATTGGGAAATTGTAGCTGCATTTTTGTAATAAAGAAAAGTGGTCTCGTTTTTTCCCCTACAAATAGAATAAAAAATTTTCAATAAAAAGCTTTTTAAAAGGGTAAAAAACAAAGGGAAAAAATTTAATTCCCTTTTAAAAAAGGGAATGCGCAGGGAACTTTTTTCCATGAGGGTTTGTAAAAATTGTGCCAAGTTAAATTAAAATCCCTTTTGAAATGAAAAAGAAATGTTTGGAAAAAAAGGCCCCATTCTTGTATTTTTTTTCCCCCCTCAAAGGTGACCTTGCCCTTTGGACCTTGGGAACCTGGGGGACCTGGTTTCTTACGCATGAACTTTTGTCCCGGGGTTTTAAAAGGGTCCCTCCATGCTGAAAAGATATGCTCCAGACAAATTTTAAAAGAAAAAAGTTTAAAGGGGGAAAAAATTTAAAAAAAATGGGGCAAGGTAGAGTTTTTGGTTCTTACCCCAGTACATTTCCCCCAAATGTGTTCTATCAGTGTTGATTTGAAGAAAAAATCCCCCAGTATTTTTGGGGAAATTATGCTCCGGAAAAAAAGGGTTTAAAAAAAAAAAATAAAGGGAATAACTCAAAAATGGGGAAATTGGTAGGGGTTTTGTTCTTGCACACTGCACTTCCTCCTAATGTGTTCTATCAGTGTATGAAGTTTGAAGAAAAACCCCCCTCCAGTATTTTTGGGGTTTTAAAATATTTCTACTATATGGGATATGTATTTTCCTTTTATACAGGATTATTTCACTTTAGGTTTCACCCCCGCATTGCTATGTTTGTAAAAAACCCATTAATACTTGTTTATTTTTTCCCTCCCCTTAAAATCTAAATTTATCGGAGTTACAAATCAGTTATTATAAAAATTTTGAGAGTTCTGTGACTTTGGATGTGTCACTTTACTTGTTTCCATTACACCTTTTTTAGTATATTACCCAAAACGATTAAAACTTTTTCCCATTTACTGATTTTCTAAAAAATTCTCATTTTTCTGTTTTTTAGGGAGAAAAATTTTGGTTTATAAAATTTGAAATTATTTTTTTTAAAAATTTTTAAAATTAATGGTACGTACTATTTGAGGGTTATTGAATCCGTATAAAAAGATTTAATCGGAGGACGCAACGCTCGATTTTTTAACCGCCCCGTAAATTTGGAAAATAAATTTTATAAGCAAAAATAGGGGCATAGTTTTGAAAAAAACGGAAAAATAGGGTTAGGGAAAAACCTGTAAAATGCATATGATTTTCATTCAATGAAAAAGTTGTGTAAATTTTTCCCAATTTTTCCCCATCAGTAGGTAAAAATTTAAAAAAATTAACAAAAAAAAACAAAAAAAACCCCCTTAGTGGGAAAAAAGGGGCATAATTTTTTTAAATCCCAAAGGTAGAGTTACTAAACCTGTGCTTTGGGATGTAGGTCATACAGTAAATAAGGGGTGTGAATTTTTTGTTCCTTCCCGTATGGGGAAAAGGAAAACCGTTTAAAAAACAAAACCAACCAAACGAGACGCGGCCCCAAAGCAGGGGTGAGTCCAATAGCTTCCCTTTACTTTGAACAGTCAAGCTAAAAATTTTTAAAGGGGGTTTTAAATTTACCAGGGGAAAAAAAATGTGTGCATATGCTTTTTTTATTACAAGTAATTTTATTCCAGTAATCTTGCCCGTTTAAGGGAATTTTGGTTTCGAAATACACCCCCAAAGTTACATTTTAAGTTTAAAAAAATAGAAAAAAATTTATAATAAACCAGGCTATTTAAAAATTACATAAGATTATTAATAACTATTTTTGAAGAAATTGTAAGGTGGGGGTTTTGGCTTACTTTCAGTATGATAAGGGAGAAATTTAAGTTTTACTTTATTTTTAAAGTTGATTTTTGGGGTTTTTAAGGGTTGGGAAAGAAAAGGGGAAAGTATTTTGGGGCCCTTTTATCCCTTTGCTGTTGGGAGCATTCAGCTGGAGAAAAAGGCGAGTTATACTTGATGCAGAGAGCCAAGGTGTAAATTTTAAAGTGGCAATGCCAACAGGGTTTCAAAAAACATACAAAAGGGCATTTTTTATAAACCCATTTTTTTATGTCTTTTGTTATGTTTTTGGAAAATTTAAAAATTTTGGGTAAATACGACTTTTTTTTACTATAATCGGGAAATCAGAACTACAAATTAAGGGATTAAAAATTTTAATAGGGGGATATTTTTTTGTTTCAGCTTTAAAAGGAAATTTATTTCCCCGGGTAAACACCAAAACCCAAATATTTCCACGAGTGCCCGAAAGGTGGTGTTCACGGGTTAAAATATATTTCTCTTACACTAAAAAAAAACAAATTTTCTACTATTTTATGCATTTTTAAGTTTGTAAAAAATTTTATATCCGGGGGGCCCCGAAAACTTTCACGGGCATCGAAACAAAAAGTATAATCCGGGACTCAGGTGTCTTTTGGGAAAAAAGTCCCAAATATTTTCTATTATTTTTTTCCTGTTTTCCTTTTTTAAATTACTGAAATTATTTTTTTTGCAAGGAAATTCCTTTCTTTTTTAAAATTCATATTTTTCGCATTCAAATGTAGTTCCGTACCAGTGAAAAAAAAAAAAGATTTTTTCCTGTTTAAAACAGTGAAAATATCTTTTTTATTTCTTTCAAAAATTTCGGGTTTTTCACAGAAGAGAGCTTTAAAATAAATTTTGCTTTTGTTTTACTTAATTTAATAGTATAATTTTTGGGGATTTTTCCCTCTGCTTGTGTTTAACGAGGGATGTTCAAAAATTTTAAAAAATTTTTTTAAAATTTTCCTTTACATAGCCCCCAAAGCCCCAAAATCTGCTTTGGAATATTATTTGAATGAAAAGGGGCCTTCTTTGTTGAAATTCCCTTTTTTTTTTTGGTTTTTTGACCCTGGCCAATTCGCCCCTAAACCCGCAAACTCCCAAAATGTTCCTAAAAAAATGGGGGGAAATTCGGCCCACTATCATAGCTTCTGCCTACATTTAAAAGGCAAAGGCTTTTTAAGTTTTTTAAAACCAATCCCCAAAATCTTTTCGAGTCAAGAAAAACCCAAAATTCTTTAGTTAACTTCTTACAGCAAAAAAGAAAAATTTGTATCTGTTCCATAAAGATTTTTTTCTTATTTTATGTGGGCCGGGTATTTTTTATTAAAAAAAATTAAAGGTTTTAATTTCTGAAAAAATTTAAAAGTCTCATTTTAGGGAAAGTTTTAAAAATTATAAATTTTCAAGTCGAATAATGTGACAAAATTGTTTTTTAAAGGGGAAAAAAAAAACAATTTAAGTTTAAAAACCCTATAAATAAAAAATATAGAACGATTTTTTTTGAAAAAAAACCTGACTTGATTTATTTACACTGTTCGAAATTGTAATTTTTATTGATCCCTTTACTTTTGTAAATGGGGATACATGTTTTATAGTGCCCGGTCGGGTTTTTTTACGGTTCGGGAATTATTTAAGTACATGTACAGTCTGATTGTTTGTTTTTTAAGTGATGGGATATTTTGGTTTTGCTATAAAAATTTAATAATAAGAAAGGCAGTTTTTATAAAAGCCCGTGGGGTTTTGGTTCTTTGCTTGGGAAAAAAGTACCAGGGGACAAAAGATAACTTTGAGCCGCCCCTGAAAAAACCAACATAGGAAATTCGACCACCCATGGACCGGGCCAGCCTGTAGCATCTGTGCAGATAGTCGGGAAATCCATGTTTGTTCGCGAACGGTTGATTTTTAATTTCCAATAGGTTTGAAAGCGAACAGAAATGGTTCTGACCAGACTGCGCGATGCTAGGGGGGGTTTGGACCCATGCTGGTCCCCAAACCCATTTATGTTGGTTTTTCATCACGGCTATTTTTTAACATGAAATAAAAAATGAAATCCAAAACGACAGGCTTTGGGGGGGCTTGCCTGGGAAGCTGTACCCGGGGAAAAAGTTAAATGGGTTTTGTTGAAACAACCAATTAAAGAAAATGTTTTTTAAAACAGGGTGAGTTGTTGGCATTTGTGGGGCCCCTAAAGTAGAAGAGGTCCCCTTCCCCATAAAAAAACCACCGAAAACCGGTGGCCCTTTTAGTTCTTTTTCGAGTGACCCGGGATTTATATACCCAATTGCATGGAAAGCGTTTTGACACACCCATTTTCGTGGCATCAAAATGAATGTGAATCCGTCGTGTTTGGACATGAATGAAGTTTACTGTTCTTGCCCAACCCATAGGGGGAAAAAAGGATAAGCGTTTTTTCTTTTTGGATAGATTTTAGTCAGGATCGTTTAAAAACGCGTGACTTATTGCCTTTTTTTTTGGGGGTTTTTTTTGGCCTGGTCAATTCGGGTTTTCACGAAGGAAGAAAAGAAGTGATGAATGGTGTGACATTTAGATGTGCTAAAAAAAAATAAAAACGAACAAAAAGAAGTTTGAAAAAATAAAAAAAATGAAAAATATTTAAAAATACAAAAAATAAAAAAACAAAAAGGGAAAAATAAATTTTCCTAATTGGGTTTTTTTTTTTTTTTGGCGGCAGGGTTGCGAGGGGGGGCATGAAAGAAGTTACCTGGTGTGTTGAAAGTATGTTAAGCAACATATTTCCCAATCTACTGCAACAAAAAACCAGGATAACCCAATGAAAATTTAAACCCCAACGAAAAAATAAGGGAATTAACGTATTTGTTCTCTCAGGGGACTATACATGTATAACCTGCCTTTGTGTACCCTTTAAACATGGTTTTAGTATTTGATGTTTCAAAAGATGAAAAAATATGTGAAAAATAAATTTTATAAAAAATGAATATAAAAAGTATTGGTTACTTTACTTTGGGAACACCTTTTATTTTTTTTTTTTAAAAGTATTTTTAACCCCTTGCATCAACAAATAGTCTAAAAAAAACGTTTTATTTTTTAAATATTACATATGCGGGCCCAAAAATAGGTTTTTTGAGGCCGGGTGGGAACAATGTTGTATAAAGCAAAATATTTTTTATAAAAAGGGGTTTACGTAATTCTTTTTTTGAAAAAAAAAAAAAAAACCCGTTTTATAAAAAAATTTTTGAAAATTGTTTAAAAAATAATTAAGTTTGTTTTTTCTGGGTTTTTTAGGGTTAAATTAAATATTATTTCTTAGTGGTTTATTTTTTCATCTTGGGTAGGCAAATTCATATAGAAATTTGGTCCGAATTTCCTTAAGCAATTTCTTTTTTTAAAAAAGAAAAAGGGAAATTTTTAGAAAACCATTTGGAAATTTAAAGGGAACGAAACATCGGTTTTTTTAAAAAAAATACGCATTCCCTTTTTTATTTTCGGGCATAAAATGTTTAATATCAGGGGGAAAAATTGTTATTGGAAAGAAAATTTGATCGTATTTTTACATGTCCTTTCATTTCCCTGATGATTTAAGCCCAATTTTAAACAATGATACTTCTTTTCGAGTTCTATAATGCCCCTTTTCAAGAAAAGGGGTGGGCATTTATGGCAAGTTAATTGCGTAAGTGAAATGTTTTAAAAAATTTTAAAGGGAAGTATGGCAACTCAAAAAATAAATTTTTTTGGAAAAATTCACTTTTTGGTACATTTGATCTTAAAAAATTTATTTGGAGGGGCCCGTATAATTTTTCCTTTTAGTATTTCCAGGGAAATCCCTGGGAAAAACAATCAAATATTATAGCACAATATTAATTACATAAAAAAGTTTTATTTAACTGTTTTCCCGGGGGTTTGTTAAACCCAACAGCAAACGAGTTGTAAAATTAAAATTATTTTAATGAATTGTTTTGAATTGGGCAGTGCAGCAATGGGATGTTTTAGTTTAATGAATTCATGTATGACACATTTGTTCTTTTTTAGATTAAGTCCTTTTTTTTGATATAATGTTTTTGTGTATGTAAAATTTAAAAATTGATATATTTTGGTGTAAAAAATGAAAAAAACATAAATTCAATGTCATTTGATTATCAGTCGCAATCAGCCACCCAGCATTTCAAACCCCCCCAGCCTTTAACAAATAACGAAATCTTTTTTTTTTTTTTCCTTCAGTATTAGGCTTTTAATCATAAAATTTACATATTTTATACTTGGCGTCCCAAACAAAATGCAAATTGTTGGGGTTTAAAATTTATTAGGTAAATTATAAAAAAAATAATATCGCGGCCCCGTGGCAAATTAATGACTTTTCAAAAGGCCGCAAAAAATTTTTAAAGCAGAATTGTGTGCGGGGGTTTTTAAATCAAAATACCGATACGGGCGCCCGTAGGGGTTTACAAGGGAACAAAATTGTCCAGGGTGAAAAAAAAGAAACTTTAAAAAAATAAGAGGTTTAAAAGGGAAAATTTCTTTTCCCAGACTTATTAATATTGTCTAGTACAATAAAAAAGAAGTAAAATTTAGATGAAAAAAAATTTTTCCCAAAATTTGCTTTCCCGGGTCAGGAAAATCGAAATTGTGGACAAAATGTATATAAAAACCCGAGTAAAAAGGGCTTTTGCAAGGTTCCCTTTTTTAGTATTATAAAGTTTTCCCTTTCCCTAATGATATCGGCCCCCAAAAAAGGGTTTAAAATGAATAACCCTTTTCCTTTCTTTTTTTTTGACCCTTGGTTAGATTGGTTTTCCCTTTTGGTTTAAAAAAGGAAATGAAGCGTTTAAAACGGTTGGGGAAGAATACTGTGCAATATAAAGAATAATACTAAAAAGCACAGAAAATGTTTCCCGATGTATTAAATGGGTTTTTTTTTAAAAAAAAATTAAAAATATTAATATTAATGTGAGAAATTTTTATATATACAGGGGTTAAAAATGGCGAACATTACAAATTTTTTAATTGTAGACTATGAGGGCCTCGTAAAAATTTTTGGGCACTATGGGAGGATTACCCAATAAAACTTTTGAAGGGTTTTTGGTTATTTTGTAAAATTTGGGAATTATACAGTTTTGTCTCAAACGATGCCTCCCCAAAAATTTTATGTTACAATACCGTAGATTTTTCTTAATGCAAAAAAATAAAACATTTTTTATTTCACTTATTTATTAAAACTAGGGAATTTTGGGAAAGACAGAGGTGGTTTTTTTCCCCTACGCTTGGGGCAAAAATCGACCTAATTCAATTTTTAAAGGGGGTAGGTTCCCCTTTAAAATTTGTATGTGCGCATGTCAACCGGAAGCTTTAAGTGACGGTTTACGGGCGAGTTTAGACAAACTAAATGTGTTTGTATATTCATTCTTTTGAAAACAAACATAGATTTGTTTCGATCTGACCCCTTTATGGTTTTTTAATACAGAAAAAATGAATAAAAATTTCCCCTTTAAAAGCTTTAAAAAAAGTGTTGCCTTAAAATTTATTTATTGACGTCAAGACTTTACGTGTCAGTTAAGCGAAAAATTTTTAGCTTTTACTTGAAAATACGTAAATTTTGTGATTTTTTTACTAAACTATTTTCAAATAAAACCCTTTTTGCCGGAAAAAATTTTTTGGGACTTTTTCCTTTAATAATTTTTTCAAATTTTTCTTTTTTTATGTATTTATTGAAATGTTATGCGGAATGTAAGAAAATGGGATGTGGGAACCCAAAGTTATTTGGGGAAAATAGTTTGGGGAGGGTTACTTGTTTTCGGCCTTTTCAAATAAAAATCTAGCAGTTTTATTTGGAATACCCATTTTTTAAAAATTCGTTGATAATTTTTTACTTTTAACTAAAAATAAGATCTAAAATTTTTCAAATTTTTAGTTTTGAAAAATTTTGGTTTTTTTGAATTGAATTGTGTTACCATGGGGAAAAGAAGCCGTGACCCATGTATCTAAATGTAAAAAACAAAAGCGTTGACCTTGGTTTTTTAAGAAAAAGCAGCTTCGGTTTTTTTTTTTCATTTCAAAAAATATCCCCTGGAATAATAGTAGAATGCGGGCCCATTTTTCCATGAAAAATGCCCCGACGAGGGGTAAAGTGTGGTATTTAAAACTTAGAAATTTGTTTGGGAAAAATGCAGGATAACACGAAAAATATAACTTCGTTTTGAAATAATTGTTTTAAAGCTACATGAAAATAGAAAAATATTTATTCAATTTGTATTTTTAAGGGAAAATTTGACAAAAAGCGATATAACCATTTTTAAAAAAACTCTGTTGCCATGGTTTTCTTTAAAATTTAAGGAAAAATTTGGGGGGAAACCCTGTATAGTGCCGGGTATTTTTTTATTAAAATTACCCAAAATTCCATTTTGGTCATTAACAGGGGTGACACGGAAGCAGTCGAAAACCATATTTTTTTTTAGTTGTATAAAAAAGGAGAAAATGCGTTACCCCTGGAAAAAACGAGCCCCCCCGACATATAAATTTTAAACTTATATTAGAAAATAAAGTGGGATTATAAAAATTTTAAAATTTTGCTGACTTTACGGATTATAAAGAAATAAAAAAAACTGAAAAATGGTTTAAAAATCCATTTTTTTCCTTTTCTTCAATATGAAATACCCGGGGGGGTCATGTTTTTCAAAAACTGGATTTAAAAAATTTAAAAGAAAAGGGGCAGAGACAAAGAAAAATAAGTTTTAGCAATTAAAACTTCATATTACACGAAAAACCAAAAAAATACTGCGGTTTAATAATTTGAATTTCCCTTGTAACAGGGAACCCCCACCCCCTTAAGAAAGTGTTGGTTAACCTTTTCCATTTTTTCTGTCGATCAATAAAGGGGGAGACAAAAGCAATGGAACTTTACAAACAATCAATCAAAAATATTTTGTTCAAGCGACGAGATTTTTTTGTCTTTTGCTTTTTTTCCCCTAGGGGTTTTATTAAAATCATTTTCGCAGTTAAAAGAAGTGTTTTTTCAGAAAGCAAAAATAGAAAAAACATGTGAAAAAGAAAAAAAGTGGAAACTTTGCAGGTCGCTAAAAACGACCCAAAAAAAAATGCGGGAGGCCGGTTTGATTGAGCCTTTCTGGACGGTAGCGGGAAAAAGCATGCTACCCTCCACGGCCCCCTAGCCCCGGTTTTAGCGAAATAAACTTTACACATGCCCAAAGTACAAAAAAAACAATTTTGAGGCATCCACAGATTCATTTAAGTGATCACCCCCAATTTTAAAAAAAATCATCAAAAAAATTTCTTTTTAAAAGCCCAAAATTTTTTATAAATCATTGAAAAAAAAATTCAATAAAAACCAACATTAGCTATATCCCTTTTCGCTTTAAATATAGGGCCTTGTGTTCTGCCCCTTTATTTTATAAAAAGGGGGAAAAAATTATTTAACAAAAAAATAAAGGGCTTTGAGTGGTTTTTTTCTGGGTATATCACGGTCCCGGGGTTCCGATTGCTTAGGAAATTTAAACGAAGGCGTTTGCCCGAGTAGTTTAAAAACCGAAGCAATTTTCTAAATACCCCTTTAACAAAAATCACCAACTGAGACAAAAATAGCATTTCTAAATCAAAATAGCCCAAGACAATTTTTCTACCCAAAACCCAAAGTTCACTTTGGTTTCCGTTTTTTTAAAAATTCCCTTTGCTGAACAGTGTAGAAATAATTACCAAAAAGCGAGGGGGAAACTACAAATACCAAATTTTTTCCCTTGGTATAACGCGGGATATTCAAACCTTAAAAACTCGAATAAGTCTTCTACCACTAAGGGGACCCCATTGTGATGGGCCCCACAATCGGCGGGCAATCGGATAATCGTCGGGCCCAGCATCATGAGCGCGATCGCGACCACTTTTTTCCCCAACCCATTAATTACTTGGGACCCTAAAGGGGTTTAAATTTTGTTTTTTCTGACCTTTTCTTTCTGGTATTTTTTTGGGTTTTTTGGGGCTGTTACGCCAAGGGAAACTATTCTAGTAAAAAAGGCCTCCTAAAAATTGCGAAAGAAATTGAAGGTTTGGGCTGTGATCACCAGATTTTTTGGGAAAATATGTGATTTTACAAAATTTTAAAAACCCGGAAAAAACCATTTAACCCAAACTCCCTTTAATAAGTATGGCAGTTTGCATTTTTTGCGTAAATTAGCAAGCATATTATCCAAAAGGGTTTTTTATCTTTTGCTTTTGGTTTATTGAAATCATTTTCCCGTCGTTTTAAATTTAAAAATTAATAAACGGGTTTTTACTTTTTTTTGCTCCAAAAATGTTTTTATTAAATTTCACAAAAATCACGGATAAGTTCCCCGGGGAAATTAAAAGGGGAACCCGGGTTCGAAAATTTTCTAAACTTCACATTATTTTTTTTTATGCTGTTAACTTACTTGGTTTTTGAAGGGATACAAAAGAAATTGGGTATTGATGTCTGTGTGGTTCATTTCTTAAGTTTTAAAGGCATAAAACATACACTTTTGAGGGTGAAATGTTAGATATGTAATAGAGTAACCATTATATCCCATTAACGAATCGGTTTGGGTTTTCCGATTATGCCGATTAATTTGGGTTTGGGAAAATTTTAACCGATTTTCCCCTCACTAGTACCCAGGTTAACGGGGGGGTTTTCCCTGGCCAAGGGGGGTTTAAGGTCGCTGACTTCAATACACTTGCCCCTATCGTGTGGGTTACCGGAAACCCTCGGGGCCCTTAATTTTCATTGAAGGAACCTCCGTTTGGCTTCCGGAAGGGTTCCCCGGTTGGGGGGTTTAACCCAGGGCCCCCCGGGGAAGGGAAAAAGTGCAAGGGGGGGCCCTGGGGTCTTCCTCCACCTTACAGCTGGAAAGTCGCCATAGACCTATCATGTGTCGGGGGCGACGTTAAAAAAAAAGCGTTAAACGGGCTCTATCGAGGCTTTTAAAAACGCAAAATATATTATAATCAACAAGATTGTTTTTATAAGCCCGTTTTCAGTTTATAAAGGAAAATAAAACCCAAATTTAAATTTGAAGAAAAGGGTACTTCTTTTGAAAAGATAATGCATTTTAATAAAGTTTCAGAAGATTTCTTCAAGAGCCACATAAAAGCCGATGGGTTATCACTTTAAAATTTTTTATGTGGCAATGTAACGGTTAGTTCACAGTTATTTAAACAAATCCCCGAGAAGAATTATCCAAGTGCTGAAAAAATAAAGTTTTGATTAATTCTGAATTTGCTTTGGGCCTTTGATTAATTTAAAATGGGCCCGGGGCAGGCGTTAGAAAATTTTTACAAACTTTTAACTCTCTGTTTGTTTTGTAAGGGGAAGGGAAGAGCCTTTTTAAATTAAAAGACCAGTGTTTTTCCAAGGGCGAGGGTTATTTCCGGGACGTTTGTTGTCTAAAGTTTTCCTTTGGGAAAAAGGAAGTAATTTTTTTTGTTACCACAAGTTTGGAAAATGCTGTCATAACCCCGGTTTTGGGGGACAGTAAGCGGCATCTTTTTGTGAATATTGAAATAGGGTTTACTAAAAAAAATTTTAGTTAATAATGGAAAAAATATTCAAATTTTGGTACGGGTATGGGTACACGTTTGACCTTCCCCCCTTAGGGTTCCTTTTTTTGGGTAAATTGGGGGAAAACGGGTTTCCTAGCTAATACTTCGGTTTTTGCCAAAACGCTTTGGTTACGTTCCCTTTATGCTTTTTTTTTTTGGGGAAAAACAATAAAGGGACCTACTTAAAATTTATTGCCAGTTTAAACAATGTCCTTCCCCTTTTAAAAAATTTACCCACGTTATTCAAGAGTTTTTAAAATAATTTTTTGATGTAAAAATTGGTAGAAGTAGATGGTAATTTTTTTTTTTTTGTTCATGAAAAAAAAACCAATTCATATCAATACATTGAATTTTCATCCTGTCACCCTTTTCATGCAAGAAGGGATTTGGGTTTGGGCCCAAACTAAGCCCATAAAGGGTTCATTTAATGGTGACTTTTTCACAAAAAGAATTGGAGAAATTGGAACGTTTTTTCCCAAAACGTAAAATTTTCCAAGTCAATCCTTTTATTTTATGCTTTTGCTTAAAACATCGCAAATTTTCAAACCCCAAGAAAACCATGACCCAAACACAGGCAGGAAAAGGATTTTTAAACCCCCCTTTTTTTGGTATACAACCCATCCCCAAAAACATTGGTAAGACCTTTAAAAAATAGGGTTTTTTTTTTAATTCTGCCCCAAAAAACAGTGTACGCAACATGGTTAAATCCCAAACCCCCAATTAATTTCTTTCAAGCGACCCACAAATCTTAGTGAAATTTGGGTTTACCCGAGCCTGATGTTTTGGAGTAAAAGGTTTGGGGTTCTTATATGTAATAGAACCCCGGTGTTTCATTGCGCTAAATCAATTAATTTGCCCCAGTTTACTAGCCCCTCAAACTTTTTTAAAAAATTTCGATGTTTAAAAAAAATCTTCACTGATGTTGAAAAAGTTATCTATTTTAAAAATATGAAATTTTAAAAACTTACTGTTAAAAAAAATTTTTTTCCCCCCCTGAAAGTCTGAAAAAAGTTAACTATTTAATTTAAAGCAAAAAGTGTTAAATTACAGTTGTAGGACAAACACATCAGAAAGTTTAAAAAGAATTTAACAGCCCTAAATTTTATATCGGGCATTTTCCTGATACTCCTACAAAAGTATCGGAACATTTCAATTTTGAAAATACCGGGTTTGGGATTCTTCTTATCACCTGTTAGTGATTTTTCTTCCATACCAATCGACTTGGGTAAAAAAATGATGGTTTTGGCTCTTGAAAAATAAACCGGGGGGATCATACATTGAAACAGCCCTTGGGTTTATGGCGAATGCTTTAAAAATTTTTTTAGGGTTTTATTTTTTTTCACACAGATTTTTCTAATGTTTTTTTTCATATTAGTTAGTTTTCTTCGTTTGTATTTATAGAATAATTTTGGGGAAAAACATAAAACCTTTTTGTAAAAAACTCAGTTTCAATTACTTTTACCCATTATTTTTAAATTAAAGGGTAATACGAACCACAAGTATATTTGTTTTTAAAATTTCAACAAAGTGGGACATTTTTTAAGGCAGTGTTTTAAGTTAGCAACGTCATTCCATTTTTCAGACTTCAAAAACGACACCCCCCAAAGAAAAAAAAAAATGATCATATATACAGCCATTAAAACCCTGACGCCCCAAATTGTAAAACAACCGACCCCAAACTACTTTTAGTGGTGGCCATTTTTAAGGATTTTTTAAAATGTTAAAAATAGAAAAAAGCACATAAACAACACCACAGCAAATTTCTAACAATTACCCAGATTTAAAAAAAACATCAAAAAAATCAAAAAAAAAAAGGTTTAAAAATGCTTTCACCCCAATGTAAGGGCTACAACTTGGTAGTGCTCAATAATTGCTCGGCACCCGGGCAGAAAATTTTTGCCATAAGATCGAAAGTGGGCCGACAGGAGCGGCAAGGTATTTTTTGAACAATAATGTAAAAAAATGTTTAAAAAATCTCCCCTGGAAATTCTATAAAAATCAAAAGGGTCAAAACTTCTCAATTTTTTTTTAGGAATTAACACCCCGTTTTTTTATTTGGGGCCCTGATCACCCCATACCCCTAAAAATTTGGGGGCCAAGTCTGAACTCAATATTACCTGAAAATTTTTTTTTTCCTAGACATACACCTTCCCGGAAAAAAAGGGTCCCGGGGCAATTTAGTCTTTTAGCCCAAATTCTATACCCCCGAAATGTGACGGTTAAAGTTTAAACTCTTTAAAAATTTCTTGTTTTTATTGATAACATTTGTATTTTTTTTTTTCTTTACTTTTAACCCTTTTTACCATACCTTTTGGGGAGATTAACACTGTTTCCCTTTACAGCGCATCCCAGTCATAAAACTTGTTGATTGTTCGGGGGGGAAATAACACTTTATTGCTTTTTGGGGTTATTTTATTTCGAAAACTTTTAGTGAAAAATAAGATTATGAAAAACGTTTGCAGTACGAGTAAATACATTCAATAACATAGATAATGGGATTTGGAAAGTAAAAAGGGCTGTATGAAAAAAAAAAAAAGTTTACATTTCGTATACGATAAATACAGCAATACCTCGAAAAAGAAATTTGGATAAGTTTAAAAGGGTTGCCCTTTTGAACAAAACTACGTACATTAGTTTGTCTGTAGGGTGCCCAATTTTTGGGTTTTTTTTATCTCTGAAAAAAATTTTAATAGTGTCTATTTTAATAAAATTAAAATAAAAAATTTGGAAACGGCCCCATGCGGAAGTGGTACTTTTAAAATTAAGACTTTTTAACCCTTTTGTATTGGGAGTCACGTTTAATGATTTTAATGCTTTAGCATGTCAAGTTTGCATTTTGAAAATGGTGTAGGTAAATTTTTTTTTTTCCCCGGTTTTGTTTTAAAAAAATGGTTTTTCAACAATTTTCCCCTAAAAAGAAGGGAATTGAAATAAAATCGTCTGGGTAGGGATTTTCAAGATATTAAATTTAAAGCGTTTAAAAAGATTTAAAAAATTTTTTTTTAAAAGGAGCTATGATTAAAGGGTTTTTTGGGGGTGTGTCGATTTTACACGCTTCATTTTTAGTTCATATAAATAGCGCGTAATTATGAAAATGACATTAAAGTTTTAAAATTTTTCAGGTAAAATTTTTTGCTGGAATACGTTTAAAACTCCTTTTGGGCATTTAGGGTTTAAACATTTATATTTATTTAAAAACCCTCAAAACACAAAATTAATGTTAAAAGGGAAACGTTCTTATCATCAAAAGGGCAACGTAAAAAAAATCTTTCTAGCTTGCACGGGAAAGGAAAACATTCTGTAGCAGTAGTTATGTTTTTAAAAAAATTTTTTAGATAAAAATTTAAATTTTCCCCCTCAAATGTCCCGAATTAAAACTTTAAATTTTAAATTTTAACAGGGCATTGTCTAACGGTACAACCCCAAAATTTCCCCTTAGTTTAATGAAAAAATCGGTAAGTTTTGTCTTTAATTTAAAAGGTTTTTTTACTGACAAAATTTTTAACTTCGTGTTTTTGTGGCATAGAGTGTTCTGAATTTCACATTTAAGCTTTATCAACTTTTTGGGGAAAAAAATTCCCTATTTGGAAAAACTGCATATTCGTGATTCTTTTCACAAACCTATTCGAGCAGTAGCATTTTGTTTTACAAAAAGTTTAAAAAAAATAAAGAAATTTAAAAAAATGCGTATTACAAATCCCTTTTTGTCAGCGCGTAAATTGTAGCCAGAAATTTTAAACCAAAAAGTTAACCCCAAAATTTTTAATGTTTTAATGTTTGGCCCAAATTCGGTTTTTTTTTATCGAATTTTACTATTTTAGTGTGTTTTAATATCCACATATCTATCTCTGGTTCACAATTGATTAAAATTGAAGAAACATATATAATCCGATTCATGATAAAATTCGTAAAACAGTACGCTGCGTTTGGACATACCATTATAGCTGTGTTAACTACGTATTCGGTTTGAAATTTTTGAAATTGCCAAGCCGGTCTCAGACCACATCAGTCGGATGACTATACAGCTTGAGAAATACAAGTGTACCTTGTCTATGTTATCATAATTGGCAATAAAGATTTCAAAGAAGCATTTAAATTGCAAGTTGTTGGTAATTTGGTGAATATATGTAAAAAAATCGAATAGGATAAATATCAGTCAAATCACGGCGAGTAGTCAATACGATGGTTTTATATTCAGCCGAAAATTTCTTGCGGCTTTATCATGTTACATTGTTTCTTCTGTACATACTGGAATATAATCCGGTCTAACGCTGCAAAGTTATCAACTCGTGTACATACACAATACGCATTCTTTGTGCAGGCAACTTATCGACCGGCAAGACCAGACCAAATATGTATGATACTTTATTGTTTTCGATGTCCTATCGTTAAATCAATAATTTAAATTAATCAATATGATTTAGAAAGTCTAGAAAATTAAATATATGGAAATATTTTGTCAGTCATCATCGTTGTCTCAATGCTTTAGTTTGTCACTGTATTCCGGTAATTATATGTTTATAATTAGCACATCCATACATAACCTGCTTTGAATTTGCGGTTTTGAGGTGTAGCTATGATAAAGGTAAGTTGTTTTTTCTATTTAATATTTCTCTTTCTTATCTTTTTATAGTGTAGTCATGACCTTGAAAGTAAGAATATTAGCTTCTTCTGTAATTTGAAATGCATCAACTTTTTCAACATCCTCTTATGTGAGCAAGAATACAAGAAAAGGATCAGCTATTTATTGCGTTCAGTATCATGATATGACACTAAATAATACAATCTGTAAAAAGATCCTTTGGACACAAAGAATGCAACCAAGAAGAATAATAGCAGACTCGGTTTGATTGAGTCTGTTCATGAGAGGTTATGAAATGTGCAACACCTCTCACGCCCCCTAGCACCGGCTTAAGCGGAACTCTATTACACATATG
Organism: Mercenaria mercenaria; assembly: GCF_021730395.1. NCBI lineage: Eukaryota > Metazoa > Mollusca > Bivalvia > Venerida > Veneridae > Mercenaria > Mercenaria mercenaria. The sequence continues at coordinate 55,764 of NW_026463191.1, read as the reverse complement.
TTGAATAGACTCCATGATCCCAAAAGGACCAGTAAATATAACAACACTGAATCCAAGTACGGGGAGACTTTTTACAGCCGCCACATGGCACTTAATGATTGATGTTGTGATAGTTAATAAAATCTGTAAAAAGATTCTTTGGAAGCAAAGAATGCAACCAAAAAGAATAATAAGCCTGCATGAAACTTAATATTTTCATCACCTTAACATGTTATAATAATATTATTATTGTTGTTCTTTTTGTATAATGCCATGTAAAACTTTTTCTTTGCATCTGGACATTATCCATAACCTCTCATGTATGCAGCTTTATATATGGATGTGCGCTGTTTATTATAATTATATACATTCTGTCTAGGATACATAATTATCTTAACCGCGTGAATATACAAAAGGGCTCGGTACGCTTTACATTGAAAAATGGCCCATCACAAAAATTGCTAATATTTGTCATGCAAAGATTGCAAACTTTTAACAACAAAAAACTGAAAAAAATATTCAGATACATCAAAAACTCACCTTTCTACAGGATATTTACCGACCCGACTGTTCGATGGAGAACGTCGTCTGCTCAATTCATTTTGACGTCGCGCGGAATTCTTCATTTCCCGCTTATCATTTTCTCAGTATCCGCTAGTTTAATTCGGTGCTACGGACATTAAGCAGTCGTCGACTATTTATACTGTTACTGTTATTTAAATGTAGCGAATAAGTATAAAACGACAAAAGAAACAGATCCGCATTAACCTCATATATCGTGCTGACTTTATCAAGATGCTGACCGCGATAAATAAAACAATAATCTACACTCATGGACTTTTATAATCGGTCACTGTCGTTATAGCGATAACTTTGATAATATTTAAATTACTCAATTGATATTTTCTCGATCACCTTTGTTCCCATAACATTATACCATTTATTCGTGAGGGTAATTTCCCGTTGAAATGGCTCAAATTAACCATGCGTGGTGTACTTTATTATTTTATTTTTAGTAGTCTTCACGAAATTATGAAAATCATAGATGACTGATTATAAATGTCTATGAGTGTATATTTATATTTCATATGTGGTTAAAATAAATAAATAAAAACCGGAACCGCGTTTCAATATGTGTTTTCATACTTGTAATACAATTCACCGCTGCCGCTCTCCCTATAATTTTTAATCTGTTATACGCAAGTAACTGACAACTAACTAACATTTTGTATTATCGTTTGTTGCATACTCTCTGTTATGGAGAAATAATGACTGACGCTGATAGAAAGGCTTAGTGATAAGTTTATGCATTTTATATATCTGAAGCGATTGATACAAAATGATGAATTAAATATAAGTTTGATGATAATGAACAATTAACACATACGTACATGTATATATAAAACACTGATTAATATACATGTGTCCATTGCTAATGTTCAAATACAGTTCTAAGGTATCTATTCCTATAAACTGTAAGTCTCTATTGTGGAATGCAAAAATAACAATTCTAAGTATTCTATTAACATTTTCTGAAGTTAGATTTAAAGAAATGTCTCAAAATAAATCAATAGGGAAATATTTCGTCCCTTGATTTACGAGTTCATTGAGCGGTCTGTAAGCCTTTAAGCTGACTTAGCCGCATCGGATCAATAATCATTCTTTAAACAAACGCATTTGAGTGAATGAATGGATGAATGAATGAATCGGAATGAATGAATGAATGAATGAAAAGACAGTAGTATAAAATCATTTTCATAGAAAAGCTAACATGCATATCATTCGACTTTGTAAAACGATAAAAATATAACAGAGTTTCGCCGAACTAGTGTTCATACAGCATGTCTTAATTAGTCATCGACTGTCATCATAGATATGACAAATGACTGGTATTTTTAACTATCATATCGGTTAGCGACGTACATGTCACCCACCAATTTGATAAACATCAACACATTTTGGATTAAAACATTATTCCTCTTGCTTACTAGCATCAGACACGAAGTTATCCCAGCCAGTTGGCCATTTGTTTGAACGGTAACGACCGGTTCCCAGGTACCATACCACACTCGCTACATGGGCACATGACCCGACAACACGTGCGCCGGCCTTACACTTGCAATACCAAGATGTGATATTTTTACTGTCATACCCTATCCAACATTTATACTTAACAGCTGATGTATGCCTGCTTTGTAGTCTAGCTTGCAAAATACCAGGAACATCGCTACATACAGATAATGCATATGTGTCGTCACTCATATGTTCAGCTGTGTACGATTTAGCCAATTTTACAGTATACACCCCTAATGTAATTCCGCGCACTTGTTCTTCTGACAATTTAGGAAAGTCAATAACTGCTGATTCTGTGACTTCTCGCCACTTTTGTTTCGTCCGGCTTTGAAGTTTTTCTTCTACTGTGTTTTGTAATTCGTTTTTCCTTTTAGCAAGTTCGAACATTTTAGTGCCAAGTTCGATATCTGCGAGGCGATCCTTTGTTTGAGAAAGTGGAGGCTTAAACTTGTTACAGATTGCACATATGATGCGGACATAATCCGTTAAATACGGTAATTGACTTGTTGGTAGTACATTATTTAGAATCTGCCATTGTTTGATTCTAGCATTGGCAGATTCTACAACCCAACGTATTTTTGTCACAAGTCTACTTTCGTTAGCGTCTTCTGTTGTGTGTTGTGTTTTTCCTTTCTCTAAAAAAGAAGGCATTTTAGCTTCAATTCCGATGTCTTTAAGCACTCCTAAAGAATCTCTAAAACCTCTGTCAACGACGAAAACATCGCCACGCCTAACCCATGTTTTCATTTCTTCAACATTTTGCTCTAACATACTGTTCAGAATGTTCGCATCATTATTTTTACCATTCGCCAAATATGGACCAAGTACTGATACTATGTATCCAGATGTTGTTACTACCATCATTGGTTTGACAAGTGGTCTTTTCTTGTGTACACTGTATGTTTTGCGCTGGAATTTGAAATTAGAACTTTTGTGTATATACACGTACGTTCCGTCTAAAACAAGGATCGCCGGCGGGCTACATTCATTTTGACCTAATAAAGAAACTGCTAATGGTCGTGTGTGCTTTTCAATTACATCACTCCTGCTAATGTGTGAAAACCCGATGTAAAACGGGGCAAAGTTTTTAGCCAGTTGCTTCCGGATTGAGGTTACAGACCTACGTATTTGTGATTTTGACAGGTTGTATAGAGTACTTATTATTCTGTTGGAAAGACCAGTCCTTATTTTGGTGAGAAAGATAGCAAGGGAGGTGCGAATACTTTTTTTCCCAGAAACCTTACTTTTATTTACGTACTGGACCATTTCATCGAAATCAGATTTGTTAAGACCTGTTAGATTGAGATATTCATCACTCGATAATGAGTCGTCATCAAAGCAGAGTCTTTTTTCTTTATTTTCCGTTGCGATTTTGCGTATATTTTCAATCAAATCAATCAGTTCTGAACTCGATAGGTTAGTTCTGTTTCGAACATTTCCATTTCCTTTTACAGTCGTGATACTACTTGCAGTAAACATGTTTTCAATTAAATGACGTGGACAGCATCTTGCGCCATTTGAAAGAAGCACCCCTGTTTCAACAAATAATTGATTCCTAGCAAAACTTTTCACTCTCATAAGTTTTGGGCCTGGCTTTTCGCAAATAAAACACCTGGAATGTGTGTACCCAGTGCTCTTTAATGGAAGTGAAATAGTGTCATTTTCAGATTCAGTTCGTGCCATTTTTGACGGATTATTCTCCATAGTATTGATGGCATCAACCGATTCAAGCGGTGTTGGACTTGGGGTCTGCTTAACATTGTTGCGGCGTTTGAAGTAGAATTTCTGCCTGCATTTTCTGCATGTAACATCTGTTGTGTCAGATTGGAGATAAATAAGGAATGTTTTTTCCAAGAACTTTCTGAAATCTGTATTTGATTCTCCATTTATCGGAATACGGTCCTTGGGTTTGCACCTCTTATTGCAAAGTAAACATCGTCTATAGTAATCCATTGTTTCAGTCGCGCTAGAAAAAAGATATAAGATTCCTTTATCATTCTAGGTCTTTAGCACGGGTAAAAAATATGACCAGAAAAGTAAAAAAAAAGGTTTTCAACATCAAATATTTTTAACTGAAAAAAAAATGGTGAAACATAAATCCACTATGGTATTTGAAAGGGGCAAATATTTCTCTACATAATTTTCAGTTTGGATGGATTTCGGATGAAAACGTTTTTGTTTTTTTTTTTTCTTATCTGTCTGGTCATATTTTTGTTTTATTCTAGGTCCGATACTTATGCCTTTGTTATTTTAGCTCATTACTTTTCATATCCGAACCACATTACGTGATGAAAGTACATCAAAATACTTTTAAGAATTACATCCAATCTGATGGAGAGTATGGTTTGTAAAAAATATGATTCAAATCTTGTCACATTGCGGCTATAAGGGAGTTGATACGGAGTTTCCGACTAAACAGTATTAAACACATACAGGTACGCGTACGTGTAGAGATATTCTTTATGTTTAAAAGTGTTAAGGCTCTTTAAAAAATAAAAACATCACAATTTTTATATAAACTTGACGTACATCAACACATTAGATCTGTGTATAAAACCTAAAAACTTGTAGATTTATCGACTAATGGGTTACTATATAGATCTCTATCTGACTTCTTTTGCAGACGTTTCTTCATGTATATAGATTAACTACACATGCGCGGACACATACGAAATCGCACATTTTTTTTGATTAACATTTAAAATGTATCGGAAAAAATGTTGTATTTAATAAAGGGAGGTAATTTCTTTTATAATTCTAATATGTTTTTATTATATACTATTGTAAAAAAAATTAAACTAATCAAAACCTGTTTACTTTTACAAAAATAAATAAAACGAGAAAATCTGGAAGAATTTTGAAATAATGTAAAATCATTCGGTTTGTGTTTGAACGTCTTGAATATATGCAGTTATATTTCCGTTAAATGTAATCAAGTCTTCGTTTTTCGTTATAAAAAATGCTTGTAGGCCTCTCTCAGACAGAGAGAGATCAGACATAATCATGTAGCTATGCGTATGTCTATTTGGTATTGTTGACACAAGTACGAAGGTAATCTCACACTCTAGGTGTGTATTTAGCTTATAGACAGTTGGATAGTGCGGAAAATATTTGTTTGCAATTGTGTTTATATTTTACGCTGTAAGTACTTATAAATTAAAGTAGATCTAACTAACATACACAGTTAATTACGTGATTCATTTTTATAATGATATGAACATAGGATAATGTTGATTTTCGATAAATTAACCATGAAAATTCACAACATAAGTGACAAGTTTCCTGCTTTTAAATTTGCAGACGATTTGTCCGCACAGTTGCATGATGTCAATTCGCTTTTCGTTAAAGACAATTATAATTGATATTATAATTATATTTATCGTCGCTTAACTACAATGTATCCAGTGCGCATGTTCATTCTTTCTGTCCATCATTTTGTAAACAATTAAGATTAAGTAAAATCATATCAAATCAAATAAAGAATTGACATTCTTGGAAAGCTGTAATGAAAAATAAGCTAAAACATATCTAGATTGTAATAATTGGCCGGTACGATTATAATCGTTTCCTAAACGACATCTACTTCTTGCTTATAAAGTTGTATACTGGTCCAGAACAGAATAATCATGTACACCTTCGAACAATTTCTGCAAAATACTCACCATCCGCAAACGATAAACTTCAAAACTCCCCTGTCACGTGAAAGGTTACATCCTGTTCTTATTAACCATGTAAAAAATCTAAAGTTTATTACTTGCGGATATCATTTATTTTGAGCGTTTGTTGAAAAAAACACACGTTTTCGTTACTTTTACGATTTACGACGTCCGTATGACGTCACTTATGACGTCATCAGTGGTTGCGTAGGTGACGTAATGTTCGCGTTTACGTTCCTTGTATAATTGGCTATAATCTGATACATTTTTTTCATAAAATAAAAAACTTTTAATTTTTCATGATATTTTAGGCCATTTTGTATAGTAAAGCGTACCAAGCCCTTTATCATCAGGCCGATTATAATTTACTTATTATCTGAAACGACTTACAAAACATATTTTGCCAGACAAAAGTATCATTCATGTTTTTTCTATCTTAGAAAGTAAATCATATACACAGTCCATTATCCAAGCTGTACATATGTAGAAATCGATTACACATAAGTTTGTACAACTAGTAAAAAAGGTAAGCATAAATATATTAAAGACAATCTATATACCTTTGAAGCGTCCACATAAGACAATAACCGATAATTTTAACACTCAATTCAACAGCTTACAATTATTCGATATTTAACTGGATATAAAAACTGATGTTAGCCTATATCTCATATTGACTTCGTATATGAAAAGAAATGTGGTCGTTAAAAACAACACTAAATAACATAATCATAATCATTGTCCATACATTTGTTTGTTTGTTTTGGGTTTAACGCCGTTTTTCAACAGTATTTCAGTCATGTAACGGCGGGCAGTTAACCTAATCAGTGTTCCTGGATTCTGTACCAGTACAAACCTGTTCTCCGCAAGTAACTGCCAACTTCCCCACATGAATTATCAGAGGTGGAGGACTAATGATTTCAGACATAATGTCGTTTATCAAATAGTCACGGAGAACATACGCCTCGCCCGAGGATCGAATTCGCGACCCCGCAATCCGTAGACCAACGCTCTTACCTACTGAGCTAAGCGGGCGGGCTTGTCCATACATAGATCCAAAACAAGACCATGAACAACATTGTATGATAGAAAAGCATTATTTATGTTCCTACAATTCCTATTGAATTGTTTCTTCTTTACTGATGTGAATATAATCCGATTTGTTCCGTGAAGCACGGACATCTATTGATGTATTACACTCATCAGTCTCAAATTGTATCTCTGTATAGTTCCAATATCGGCCAGCAAATCCTTACCACAAACACATAAGACTGCTTTATAGTTTTCCTTGTACCTTCAATAAATTGATCATGCCGTATTGTTTTCGTATGTGTGTTGAAATTCAAGGAACTTATTAATATTCCAAAGCCGGAGTTATATGGATACAAGTAATTTCATTAATCTAACTAAAGGTAAGATTTCTTTTTTTTTTTCAGAATACTGGCTCTGCTTGGGATGAACATTGCTTTTAGTCGTCAGATCCTCGATCAGATATTCTTTGACTACAGCACGCTTAGGACCAACGTGGTGTAAGAACGGATACACATTTCATTACCTTTTATAAATAGAAAAACTTCTGTTATTTGGCTTAAATACTCCCCATGCTTCGAAATGATCGCCTTAAATATGTCTTTAAAAGCCAATGGTGTTGTATCCGTTTTTGCAACGGCACTTATATCATGAAACTAAGAATGAAGACAAAGGCAACTCCATTCTTTAAAACATACATATTTTCAGTAAAAGAGTACCTTGTGTAATTAAAAACGTAGGTTGATGTCAACATTTGCAGCAGTAATCCCAACTCATTTACAAAGTCTCCAGGGAAATCATTTGGATAACTTAATGTTTAATAATATGTCAAGATAGCTTACTGATCAGTTAGTCAAGATTAAATTTAGTGATTTGCATGTATAACGCATAGCTAATGTAACTAAATTACTTATTTTAAATTTGGTAATGCTTACAGTATGTACATGTTCGACTCATTGACAGAGTGTGGTAAATTTCCTTCCTCAAAAATAAGTGAATTTAACTCATAGTGTAAAAAATATATATACGTAAGAAAGGATTTTCCCAAGCCGGAGGAATAGTGGAATATGAAAAACCGAGTGTTAGATAGGTTCAAATATAATAACGTAAGGATCCTTTATGACCGCCAGTGTATGAAGAGCTTTTTCCAATCTGGAGAGAGAGTGGTAATGAATAGCGAGCGCTAGATAGGTTTACATATGTAAAAGCAATATGTAATTGCTTATCAGGATTTTTATGGCAGCCTGTGTAAGAAAGGATTTTCCAAAGCTGGAGGGAGAGTGTGAAATGAAACACCGATTGCTAGATGGGTTTACATATATAAAAGCTTATAAGGATCTTTTATGACAGCCTGTATAACAAGGTATTTCCCCAAGCAGAAAGGAGAGTATGAAATTAATAGCGAGCGCTAGATGGAGAGTACGAAATAAATAGCGAGCGCTAGATAGGTTTACATTATGTAAAAGCAATATGTTGATGCTTATCAGGATTTTTATTGCAGCCTGTGTAAGAAGAAATTTCCAAAGCTGGAGGGAGTGTGTAAAATTAAACCCCGATTGCTAGATCGGTTTAAATATATAAAAGCTTATAAGGATCTTTTATGACAGCCTGTATAACAAGGTATTTCCCCAAGCCGAAAGGAGAGTATGAAATGAATAGCGAGCGCTAGATGGAGAGTACGAAAGGAATAGCGAGCGCTAGATGGAGTGAGTGAAATAAAAAAACTAAGCTCTAGATAGGAGTTTTAGATTTTTATCCAGGCCGATGAGATAACACCTGACTTACTCAGGCTAGTAAGTTAAATCTCTTTTCTTGCCTATCAATAATATTATTGCGCAACAATTTCAAAGACATTGCACATTTAGAATTGTTCACCCATACACTATGACACCATTATATGAAGCCACATGTTTTCACCCTCCTTCTATTTAGTTGAAAGTAGAGTAATGTCAAGAAAATAGTGCTGGAATCATACAATGGAAAGTTATCCCGAGACAAATATGTATATATATGCACATGTATGTATAAAATGTACGGTCGACGTCGATTTCAACTTTACCTCCATGGTCCTTACTTCCTTTATGCTTTAGAAACGGTGTCCTCAGAAATAATCTTGCTAATCTTGAAAAATTATCAAAAACAATTAATGGTGTACTACATATGTACATATTCAATTAAAATTTTATCACGTAATCAATTACAAGCCAAAATGTAAAACAATTATAGGTGTTTGCTTTTAAAATTGTCTAGATTTTGACATCAAGCAAGTGATCTTTAGTCTCAAATGTGGACTGTTAATGAAATCTACTAACACGCTATATACTAATGACATATGAAAATGGGACATGAAGGGGGGTGTTTTGTATGCAGTGTTCTATACGTAGTATGCTTCCTATGGTGTTTTAGAAATTACTGGAAAGAAAGACTAACTACAGTGAAATAACAAGACATTGTTTAATTCAATAAAACAAAATACTACATGTAGCATTAGTTGCACTTAAAATACTGTTTTACAAACAAACCAAAATGGCTACTGGTTACAGTAAGTTACCTTTTCTCATCGACATTCCTCTGTTACTCGGTATCTACGCATGAATTGTTTGTATCTGATTTTGAATCACATATATTAAAATGGTGCAATTCAACACATTCAGATCTAGCAAGTTAAATAATTATTTACGATTGGTGAAAAGTCATATCAATTCAACACTATCAGTTATTAATTATAAAATACTGAAATGTCAAACGTACAAACAATTTGCACCATTAAATATGTATACTTACCATGCTAGATTTATCAAGTTACAACATGAATATTTTGGCTTTAAAATTCTTAAGTTTTGTCACATTTCTTTTTGATAAAGTATAAACTTTTCATTTATAACGATACTGGAAAGTCAAATGAACAAATTCAATATGTAACACGTAATGTATTGAAAAGGCGTTTAAAGGTGTTACATCGCTAGGTTTATCATATTGCAACGAGCATACAATCACGTTTGAAAAGTTTTGTCAAATTTTTTGTGTGATGTAGGACACAATCTATCCATTTTTCAACGAATATAAAAATTTATTCTAAACGTAAATTAACTTAAGTGTTTTGTTATAAACATACTAAGCTATAACATTTGGGAATTTATGTCTTGATATCTTGCTGTATGTGATATGGCCTCAAGTTATACAGCTATCCGTTTCACCTTGATATACGTTATCTCCCTTTGCTTCGAACTATCTTTGAAAAATGTTAATCACAAGTAGTTATTTAATGATAATTTTCACGCCGGAACTGCAGTTCTACTCATTTGAACTATATTAAAGCGCACACAAAAACATTCATTAACAATGTTTGTCGCATATTCATAAATAGTGGTTTAAACAGTCAATAAGGTTTTCGTCTACCAATAGTTCACACTTGTTTATTTACGCTAGTTTCGTACCGAGATTGTAGAAGATCGAGTAGTTCATTTGACTTTAAAACAAAATTAATGTCATATAAATCTTAAAGTATTTTGATGAAAGAAATATTTAAAATCACTTATATTAGGATAATTATAAAAATCGGGAATTATTTCAACCGAGATCAAACTGTGAACAACAAAACTGACACCAGGTGACAAGCTAATTACCGATCATAACTGGGTATGTTATAATAACAAAAGGACTGTCACACTTTTCGTTACCAGTCTGAATTGAGTAACTCATGTCATTCTGAACGATACCAGTCTGAAATTTTAAAACAATTGCTTTCTATTTATTCAAAATATTTTATTTAAAAAAAGAGAAAAAAAATATAATAATATTATACTAGGGGTTCGATTTATATAGCTATCATTTTGAATACATAAGGCTTGATTTTGTGAGTTTAAACGAATGTAGGACAAAAGCCCCCTGGACAAAAGCCCCTTGGTCTAAAAATGCTTATGTGGACAAAAGCCCCTTGGTATTTTTTTCAAGGTGGACAAAAGCCCCCTGATCTATTTAGAAAACAGGACAAAAGCCTATTGATGTATTTTCAGGGTGGACAAAAGCCCCTTGATGATAGTATATTTCTTATTTCACAGAATATACATATAACATAAATAGGATTCAAAAGAAAAATAAATACAAAATCAATTAAAAGTTTCGCTAGTTAAAATTTTAAAACAGCTTGCACACGTTATTATTATCCTAATATTAGTGATTTTAAATATTTCTTTCATCAAAATACTTTAGGATTTATATGACATTAATTTTGTTTTAAAGTAAAATGAACTACTCGATCTTCTACAATCTCGATACGAAACGTAACGGCAATCTTAGATTTTAGCGTATACAGTAAGCGCGGAGAGTAGTTTCCCTTTACCAAAATGGCGAAAATCGGAAACAAAATAAGTTTTAAAGTTGGAAAGTCGTCTTTACCTGTGTATAATGAGCACCCACGATTCGAGGTTGGTCCCAGGGGTCAAAAAACTGTGCATTATACATGGGTATATTCGGTATTTTGCGGCAGCATTGAATTTAAAACAAATATACAACACCATATCGTCTTTCGTACAATTTTGGTTTCTTTTTATTTATTTATTTTTTTTGAGAGAGAAATAAAAAAGGTCGGGGCGGCACAAAAAAATAGGGGGCGGGCGGGGATGATAATCTAGGATTTAATTTATTATGACCTTGTCCCGATTTAACTTTTTCCGATACAGCTTCCTTAGGAAAAACCAACAAAGAACTGACATTTCAGATACATTTTTATTACATGTTTAAGCGAAATTAGCCGTGCCATGAGAAAACCAACATAGTGGCTTTGCGACCAGCATGGATCCAGACCAGCCTGCACATCTGCGCAGTCTGGTCAGGATCCATGATGTTCGCTTCAAAGCATTTTAGAAATAGACAAACCGTTAGCGAACAATTTGTATCCTGACTAGACTGTGCAGATGCTCAGGCTGGTCTGGGTCCATGCTGGTCGCAATTGCACTATGTTGGTTTTCTTATGGCGCGACTCAAATATTATCTGTGCCACTGGTACTTATCCCAAGCAAGAACCCACCCTACGGCCTTGATAAGATTACTGCCTTTTCTTAGTATTAATGTTATACAGCACGCAAATATCTACCATCACTTATAACAGAGTTATACAGACATGTACATGTAATTAAATAACTACCTGAACCACTGTAATACTGTAAAACTGACCGGTCACTTATACATGTATACCTATTCACACATGCAATGCATCAATAACTTTACTTTAGGAACAGTGTATAGATAAATCAAGTACAGGTTGTTTGCAAAAATATCGTTCCCTTTTTATCTATTTATAGGATGTTAATCTTAAAATGTTATTTTTTCCTTAATGAACAGAGTTTGTCACTTTTTTTCGACTGGAATTATTATATTTAAAACTTCCATAAAGTGATGACAGAAATTAGAAGTTTTATTTTTTTCTAGAAAATATACTCTGGCCCAGATAAGATAGGAAAAACATCTTGATAGGAACAGATACAAACCAGTTGCTGCTGTAATAAGTTAACTTACACATTGGATTATCATTGCCTAGAAACGATTTGGGTATTGTTTAAATATTTGATAAGAATTTTGCATTCAAAATGAAGGCTAGAAGCATATGATAGTGTCCGAAGTCCTTATTTCAACTTGAACCTGTCGGAAATTAGAAGTCAAATATAAATCCATTTATTTGGAGGATCTATCTCCAAAACTGTACAAATATGAGATTTGATATTATAATAAGTACATGGTTATATTGTATCGCCCTTTTTTCCGTTATGTTGTTGTGAAAGGTTGAAGAGATTTCGGTCAAATGGAAGGGTTGTCGGTGTAACTGAAACACATACTGTACACTCTTTACTGGAATGTGCAGCTCTCTTCGAAAACCTACCCAGTGGTCCTGGATTCTGTACCAGACCACTATAACCCTGTTCTCTGCAAGTAAGTGCCAACTTCTCCACATAAGCGGTGGAGGACGAATGATTTCAGACACAATGTCTTTTTATCAAATCAATACGGATAACATACGCCTCGCCCAAGCCTCAAACTTGCGACCCCATGATCCGTAGATCTGCGCTCGATCTATTTATCTAAGTGGGCGAGGGATAAGATTTGTGAGTTGCGTGGCAACTACCATGAACTGCGTGATTTTAAAGAAAGATGATAATAAGGAGAGAGCCTCTTTTCAATTTATAACCAAAGCATCCGCCTATATGTGATTTAAGGTAATGAGTACGTAATGAAAATTGGCTGCGGTTTTTAAGGAAAACCATATGCGCTTTTAGCTTTATATACATCCAAAGAATGCAAAATCACCCAATAAGAATACGTAATCATACGGATTCGCCGAGTGATATTACGTGTCCACCACACTGACATTTGGTTTTTATTATTTTCAAATGGAATGAAAGGAATCAAAATATTAATGTCAATCACTCCTACTTTACTAAGGTTGGATATTCAAATTGTACTAAATAACGTGCAGTTGAGGATACTTTGAAAAGTAGTTTATAGCCTACCTTCGGTAGCAAAAAAAAAACATCAGTAAAAAAATTACCCTTGCAACTTTTTATCTTTTTATTGTTTCGTTTGTTCTTCTTTTTTGGCAAAAAAAAATGAAAAAAGAAAATATAATAAAAAAATGAATAAAATCGAGAAACCAGTAAAAAGGTTATGCTACAACAACTATTTATTTATTTCCGGTTCATTTCAACTTACAAATACGACCAGGCGGAGGGAATCATAAACTCGTAGAGACTGTAATAGTACCAACCCATACCCTGAACTACCAAGTAAAGTTAGCAAGAAAAATAAGAAAACTAAACGTAAACTAGAAGTATTAAGGAAAACAGTTAATTATTCTTAATTCCATTGATAATAAATGAAACATCTTAACTTAAGTGATGACTTCAACAACCCTAATATAAACGGAGAAACACTCTCCATGTTTAATGCACTTCATGTGATATAAATGTAAAACAACAACTTATTAATATCATGAATTATTACAAAATTAGTAAAAATGCACGAGTAACCCCCAGCAAGGAGTTCTATAGTGGGTTACCTCCCAGGTCAGGTTATTTGCAGATGACTTCCTCTTATACAGAGCCACATGGTCATTCAACACCAGGCTACAAAATTTGGGAACTTGAGAAATTGGACACTACATTAGTAATGCGTTTCAACGCTTCAATACTAAGGGTATTACATCCTTATATCATTTGACCGTGCACTCACTCAACATTGGGAAGACATATTTTCCCCATGATCCTGTATCCAGAAGTTTGCCAGAATGTTTGATCTCGTTGAAAACCTTATTGAAAATTGTAGTTTTGCTGCTCCCTTAACAAAATCACGATTTGCGCATAACTTAGTCCTCCATGAATGTCTAACATCTTCCGCTATTACGGACAATTGAAACTATGTAAACTTATTGTACCCCCCACCCCCGACAACAAAGTTGTAAGGGGGGTATACTGGTTTCAGGTTGTCTGTCTGTCTGTCTGTCCATCCGTCTGTCTGTCCGTCTGTCCGTAGACACAATCTTGTGCGCACCATTTCTCCTCATCCCATTGACACAATTTAAGGAAACTTCACACAAAAAATCAGTAACAACAGTAGTTGTGCATGGGACATGTTAGGTTCTTTCAGAAAAAGAAATTGCCGAGTTACGGGACTTTGTTTTTTGTTACTATACTATATACATAGACACAATATTGTGCGCACCATCTCTCCTCATCCCCTTGACACAATTTAATGAAACTCCACACAAGTGATAGTAACAACAGTAGTTGTGCATGGGACATCTTAGATTCTTTCAACAACAAAAATTGCAGAGTTATGGGACTTTGTTTCTTGTTAACATACTATGTACATACAATTTGCATATGTAATCTTGTGCGCGCCTAATCATCCGAACCCTTTCACACAATTTAATGAAACTTCACACAAGTGATCAGTACCAATCCAAGTTGTGCATGATGCATGTTACGTCCTTTTAGATAAATATTCTGCATAGTTATGGGACTTTGTTTTTTGTTACTATGCTGTACACATACAGTCTATATACATACAGTCTACATAATTATGCAATCTTGTGTGCGTCAAATTGCAGTGTACTGTGTCAGTGCATGCGGGGGTAGTGAAGGGGGGTGGAGTGTACATTCGTCACCTTTAGTGATAGCTCTAGTTAGAAAGGGAAATTAGTCTAAATATCCTAGTGGTAGAGCTATGAGTGCGGGATTGGGTAACTTTGGTTCAATCTTTGGAAACGTCATTATAAAAAAGGAAAAATGGTACCAGTGGTTTTCTCGATTGACGCTTAGAATTAATAGGATAGTTCTATGACTGGTCAGTCCGGCGTCATGCAGTATTATGAGTTGGACATCATGCCTCGCGTGATATTCCAGCACTATAAAGATATCAGTTGTGCTCGCTGCTACAAACAGACACCGTTGTTAACATGACTGAAAATATTTGGAAAGACGTTTAACCCAAACACACAAGACAAAAGGGGACACATTTCATTTCTGAACACAATTTTCACGTGATTAAAGACCAAAAAGATCAATAACAAGTGTTGATTTGTTGCGCGATTTTTTCTGTTTTGGCAAGAACGAATTTAAAATTTTCACGAACAGTTTTCTGCTTTTGCGACTTTTATAATTACTGACAGAAACAAATTATAACGGTTTCCATTCAGGTAATTTAGATTATCAGATCAGAGTTTTCTTTTCCTTTAAACACTTTTTACAAAAAATAATAGCTAAATGTGATATACAAACTATTAATTTTTCACCGTTTTTCGACTATGAATTGTGTAGTGTATATTTTCTGTTGCATATTTGAAGTTAATGAACAAAGTAAGAGTCATGCTCGAATCAATCACCTAGCAATGGGGTAGCGTTATTAAGCCCAGGCCAATCTACAGAAAATGGAGTATGCCAGGAACGAGACTGCTATCAGTATCAGTGTACTTGCATATCACACCGGAGGTGCTACAAGATTTAAAAGATTTGTAAAATTCTTTCCATTTGCACTGTATGAATTACTTAAATGACTCTGGAAGCCATTTTAAAACCTTCAGTTTCTAATCTGTTAAATAAAAGACCCATTAAATAAAGGAGATCTGAAATTCTCACAGATCAAAGAGCCTGATAGTCCTAAATATCGTGACAACAAAATAAGATCTTGATCAAAGAAGATTCTGTCTTTCTATATAAATGTCTATAAGTTGGCTGTATTGATCACAGTGATAGTGAGATAACGAAATAATTGAGAGTTTCAATTGTGTTTTTTTATTATTCTGAGCAAGTCTTAGGTTTTACCAGTACACAGTTGACTAAATGCTCTTTGAAATATGAGACAAAAATGTCCGTTTGACTGCTACTGTTTTCTGCTGTTTACCATTTCATTTAGACTTCAGACTGGAATATTACAGTTGTGTAGCGAAACTAATTTGAGTTTATTAGCTAAATTATAACAACGGGTTTCACTGAGTGTAAGCTATAAAAAAGTTTGTTTTACAGTAATGATGATATGTTTTATTCTAATTTTAACTGATTATTGAAAATTGGCGATGTATGATCTAAAACATCGTAAAACAAATGAAAACACATTCGAATTAGGTTGTTTTGCTATTGTCTTTCATTTAGTTAATACATCAAGTTTATCAAGACTGTTATCTGTCTGTCTAAAAGATATTTATATTTTCTGTCTTTTATGATTCCATCTCGAACCATTCCAAATCATATTATTATGTACTTTTATATTTTTAAGATGAGCATGATACTAAATTTTCAACCAATTTGGACATCGTTCATCTTATGCTCAATTTGGGTAACACCGTTATTAATACTTTGCACTGAAAAAACATTTCGTTAATTCAACTATCTTGACAAAATGCAAGTAATGATAAATGTATAATCGTTTTGGAGAAATTGTTGATAATATGCAGGATTGTCAAAATAAACCAATTTCCGATGCAAACTATCGTTTCAAATCGCCAAAATATCGGTTCAAATTTCGTCAGCAATGACCTTTCATACCGAATGTTTTTTTTCACAAGGTGTGCACTTCATTCATACGGGAAGATACAATCGAAAACTGTTCTGACGAATCATCTGACCGGTGCCGTAGTCGTGTCTACGTACGGTACACCGTTCCAATTTCCACCGGAATTGTAATCAATTGGGCCCAAAACATGCAATGCAATTTGCAAATGGCCAAAAAAAGGGAAGGGAAACAAGAAAAAACTAAGTCCAGGCCCGTTGAGATTCGGTTTACAATAAGTAGTAGATCGAGGTAATGGTCGTGTTTCTAATGTATTTGCGAAGGTCAGTCAACCTGCTGTGAAGTGTTTTGCATGCATCAGTTCAGTTTTTATTTCAACTTCAACGAAATTCGTACAGAGTCAACTCGTCAATAGCGAGAAAAAAAAAAACCTACGTGCACACCGAATTTAAAAGAGGATGAATACTTCATATAATTTTATAATAAACCAAACTTATACGGAATAAGGTATAGGTTGCACGTATCCGAAATATGTTCAATCCGAAAACAACACGGGTTCGGATACGAAAACGGCTTTTTATACAGTAATTTGGCAAATTAAATGGCAATTTCTAGAAGTTTTCTTTACACTTCCAACTACTTAACATCAAATAAACTTTCTAGGTTTTCATTTATCAGTTTAAGGCTACAAAACCTAGAAAGAAAAAAAAAGAAGGTATTTTGTAATGCAAAAATGTGTTGTCATAATCTCTAAAATGCAGGAGGTTCAGGGGGCTTCGCCCCCTGATCCCCCACCAGGGCTTCACCCTGAACCTACAAGGGGCCTAAGCGGTCCCCTTGACCCTCGGCTGATCCGTTGAATTTCATTTCTAATCTGTTCATCTCAGACATTTTGACAACCCTGAACATGTGAAATATTATGTTGGCCTAAAACTCTGTTAAACTAGTATATTTTGCTCAGCTCGTTTGGAGAGTGTTACGTCTAACACTAACAACAATTGGTTAACTAAAAACTCGGTAATATATTTACTGCTCGATCGATTATTTCATTGAGCAACCGACAAACAATTAAACCGTTATATTAATATTTTCAGAAACCGACTATTTTATCGGTTCAACCAAGACCAAGTTGACATGGCATGCCGCTACGATAAGTATCGCATTGGCATTTCGCTCAGAAATCGTCTGCAACTGGATAAAAACGCATACTTCATGTATTGGCCAATTCTTCATAACAACTTTTAGGGACATACCATCTCATTTCGATCATAGATCATATGCCTATGTCATAGCACTGAATACGGGGGTTATCAATCCAGATTGTTCGTAGAGTATTTCAGTTTTGCTAAATCATAAGATTGTAAAGATATCGAATCTTAAATATGCTTGTCTTTGTATGAAATATTAATATCCAAAGAATAAAGGTCTTCATAAATCGCGCAAATTTTGTGATATCTTTAACTGATGCATTGATATCATAAAGTACGTTTTCGGATATCAACTATGCGTTTGTTTATCAATGTTTTTTAATCGTTTTAATGAAGGTAAACACGTATTCAGAGATATTTGATATACGCTTTGCGATAAATGTTACTCATTTCAAGACATTATTACATCGTTTTATGAATCAGAAACAAATGATGATATCTTGAAATATTATTTGTGACGCCATTGAAAGGACTTTATCTGAATCAAACTGCCCAATTTGATTATTTGAAAATGGCCGTAATGGATAACCTTTCATCCATCTATATTCCCAATAACATCAGTTATCATCATCCATTTTGTAATATTCCGTATAACATTTCAATATAACTATATAAAAGAAGCAAAATATGTATCAATTTTCAGAGCGAAAGACTAAAAAATATTTCAGCAAATAATGGCACTTTGAAAGTAGTTCAAATAGGGAGTGCACACAATTACATACTTTTAAAATAAAAGCTATTAATTCTGCGCGGTAACTCACACGTAACATCATGACGTCAATGACGTCATTTTAAGGCAACGATGTTTTGAAGCGTTTCTGGGGCCATTTATTCATTATTTCTGCATTAATAAACCATTAAACATTAGATCGGAGATTTATTTTCAGAAGAATGGATATACAAAACACATTTAGTTTTAGGTTTTAACGTCGTCGTAAATCGTCACGTTAGCTTCGTGTTGGGCATGCGCACATGCAAATAGTAAGATAATATATCTCCTTCAGTTATTAAAAGCTCTACTTATTTTATATATAAGATTTGTAAGATCGAAGTTAACAATAGTTTTCTTCAGGTATTTTATTTTATGCGGTGTTAAAACTTTACGTTTACCCTCTGTTAACCACATCCGGTGGAAATAAAAACCATTCTTTGATCATAGTAATTGTAACCGATTAAAATCTGTGGAAGCTTAGGGTCTGTTAGTGTTTACCTTTAATTTAGATGATTCAGACATAGTATCGGAACACTGAAATATAAGGGCTCGACTACATATTAACAAAGTGACGAAGATAAATTTCTTTCTAATAGTTCTACATGTACTGAAATGTTTACAAAAGGTTTAAACCTTTATGACATTGATATCAAACTGTACCACTGTGTAAGCTATTGTTCCTTTGTGTGTGAGATAATATATCTTTACACACTTAGATTTGGTTGATAAAACATAATAGTTTTACATTAAACTAATAAACATCTGTTATAAATAATGCCCGATTTAATAATTTTCAGTATTTCTTCGTTATATAGATAGCTTAATAGCTTTAATTGTAAAGATTGATGTGAGTTATGGAAGTACCAGGAAAGAAAATTTTGACAGCTGACAACAAAGTTAAAGATGAGCTAGAGAAGTGTGCACTGCATGTCAATGAATCGATCAAATTTTATTGTCCACATCACGAGAAAATCGGCTGCGGCGATTGTATGATTTTTTAACATAAAACCTGTAAGGTCGAGTACATTCGCGACAAAGCTAGGGACTTTAAAGACAGTCAGGACTGTAAGGAGTTGATCAAAAGTGCAGAAAAATGTCATCTGGAAGCAGAAGAAATGTTATCTTCTATAAAAATGAACAAGATTCAAATTGTTGATACCAATGACAAGCTTACAAGAGATGTAAACGCGTTAAAAGAAGAAGTGATTTTGCAGGTAACTAAACTGACAAAAAGAAATTTTAAAGCAAGGGAAGGATATAAAGGTCTGGGATATGAAGAATATGGACAAGTTAGAAAAAGAAACTGAAGGATTATTGAACGATACGTTGCGCTTGAGTGAAGTGTTTGAGTCACATATTGACCAACCTCAAAAACATTTTGCTAGTTCAATAGTACAAAAAAGTCAACTTAATCGACTCCGGGAACAACTTGACAGCATGAAGGGCAATAATAAGATTGAGACATACTAGTTTAGACGTAATGGTAGCATAGAACGGTTTGTTGAAGCATGCAAACAACTCCGAGATTTTAACAAATTCAAGCAGATTAATGAAATGGGTAAATGTTACGTCATGTTTAATAAAAGAATATCGACGCTGTATTATCATACCGATCAATACGAACGCAATCCTATCCTTTAAAGTGAAAAAATAATGTATAAAATAAAAATAAAGATAATTCTATTTAGCAATTCAAGCGTCAAATTTCTTCGTACCTTAACAGTAGTTTGAAGAGTTTGTTTAATCTTATTAGTAACACATTGTCCTAAACAGTTTTAATTTATAATTTTGTAGAGAAGATAATTTCAGGTGACTAAATTTATTTGCAACTTGAATTATATAAGTAAAGAAATCTTTTAACTTGAATGATTGATTGTGTCAAAGTCATTCACGATCATTTTAAGAGTAGCTTCATGTTAACTAACTGCTTTTATTCAATCCAGATCTACAAAAAGATGTCGAACCAAGGGAATCAACCCAGCCTGTAAAGGTCCATGTACTCCCGAAACCCCAGGTGAGATACATATTTTGTGTATATTTATGTTTTCATGACGGTAGGTATACACGCTTTACGCAATATAGTTATCTTTGTTAATATCGATACATCTTCACACTGATTTAGGACGCAAAGACAATATGTGCTTGCTTAAGTTATCTGCCATTATGTGTTCTAGTTTTATATAACAGTGCAGAAGTGTTATTCAGCTACAAATTCTACTGAAAAGTATCACTGAATATAAATCCAAATTCATTTAAAGCCGATAAAGTAATAAATGTACAAATGGGACAGTATATGTTATGTAGCTGCAAAAATATCTATATAAGCTGAATCAGTTTCTGGGAATAAATGACAGCCGTCTTGAATATTACTCATGGTAATGAGAAATACTTACATTTTAATGAAAATACGAACATTTCACTCTTATTTCTAAGAAAGTAAAGTAAAATAAGAATGCATCACCTGACAGAAACAGAAAGCGGTTGTTTGAGAGCCTGTTAAAATATTAGATATGTATTTAATTGAAATTAACAGAATGCTTGATACTATGAAAACTTTATAAGCAAGTGTAATTATAATTAAGTTTCACGTAGTTGGCAAGTGTGTAAAATATAAATTTCACAAAGCCAACATTGTTGCACACATCATTTTGCAAAGCTACGAGTCTATAAACATAATGTATTAAACATTGATTAGAACATATTATATTTTCAACAATCTTAATACACTATTTCATCTTATATTTTTGGCTCAAATTTCTGGATAGCAAAATGTAAGTATTCAAATAACAACACCTTCGTCCAACCATTGATAATTTCAAAGTTAAGTTTCATTTTTAAGTCATTGCATGCTAAAGTCAGCTTATATCAGAACATTTTAGAAGACAGTATTTTACCTTCTGTATTTCTTACAAAGGTCAATCTTTCTATATTATGTATTTTAATGACTTACAGCCCTTGTTGGAAAGACAACTGGCTCGCAGGAACATGACTGTGGATGGAGAATATCTCAGGTAGAATTTAGGAAGTGGAGAATCTTAAAGACCTGTAAATTTTACCGGGAATTTTTACAGTTCAAATGCCTTACCACATGGAGCTATTGCGCGACCTCTCAAAGTAAACATTTGAGATTCAAGATGTTTAAAAGGCGGGGTCACGAACCTTAAACTCACTAACCAGCCGAGGCGCAGGAATAACAAACTAACTGGTATTGGCGGGCCAGGCGCGAAAATGCTATTTTAAAACTCAAACGGCGGTGTCGCTTAAGCGAACATTTGACGTAAACAGAACACTTATTAGCGTCCTTTCACTTCGTGACCCCTCAATTATGTGTCTTAAATCTCATCTTTTCGTCCCCTGCCTCCGCATAATTTGCGTGTTTTTGTTCCTTCCCTCGCCTCCACTCACAACTTCATTTTTTTCATGTTCAGTTTTCGAACCACGCCTCCGCCGTTTTATTTCATAAATTGCGACATTCGCCACACACCCGCCTTTCAAATATCTTAAGTAATGTTCTTTTGCCCAAATATCTCGCCGAGCAAAAAAAGACAATTTAATAGTCTAAATATTGGAGTCGCGCTACAAAGAACACTATAGGTACGCGCATGCCGAACAGAGAGCGCTGATAACCGTCTTTTCGCCCCGCGACTCAGTGTGTTCCTGGGATTTGTTTGTTTTGTCCTTGTGTGTGTGTGTGTGTGTGTGCGTGTGTGTATGGTGCGAGTGTTGTTCGTGCGTGCCTTTGAGGAGGCTGCATTTTTGGCACGTGGCTTTCCCTGTTGGATATTCTTCCTTGTTTTGTTCAGCCATTTTGTTTCATAAATCTCGTTTCATTTTCCTTCCAGTGCTTGCTTTCGTCCCGTTTCGTTCCGGGTTTGCTTACGTTACTATAATTACTGTATATTTTAGGAAACTGGTTTGTAAAGTTTTTGTGTACACCCAAGGGCAGGTTTGATATGTTGGCATGATACTGTTTCAATTAAAGGTTTTGTGAAACGCATTTTCTAAGAAGAAAGAAAAAGTCAATACTGATTTGATAAACTGATCTTTGATAAAAGTCGTGATTTTTAAATGGTGTTAATGAGTTTGTTAAGCGATTTCAACATATTTTATAAATGCACGCTGTGGATGTTGTGTGACGTAAATTGCAAAACTAGTTACACATGTACATGTAAAAATGGTAACGCTCCAAATATATCTTAAGATAATGATAAGTGGTAAACATACTTGAATGTTGCAAGAATGAAATAATTGCCTTACGTGGATGAGGCTTTTTAATGTCCTTGAATGTGTGTATACTTATCTTAATTCTATAATTTTACTGTATTTTCAACAAAAAGCAAATCGTAGCATACATGCTGCAATACTTAGGAATGTACTTATAGATATACGTTATAATATTAATCTGACGTTTCTGCCTAATAGTATACAGAAAAGTGACTCATTGTCATTTAAGAAATAACTTTAACTTGAAGCAAGCACCTCTGCCTTGATAAACATGAGAAGAAAAATGTATTAACCTATATTTGTAGATGATATGAAAGCTTTCTTTCTCTGCAGTGTAAAATGCTGATATTTCATTGGCTTCATTGTTCGTCAAGTGTCAAATTGTCTACATTATTATGTTATTATACCATTAATGAGCTATACATCAGTATAAAAAAGATTGCATGTGCAAATTAAATAATTATTGTATTTTGTTGTTTCTATATATAATTCATCACACATTTTCTTACTTAAATGCGTACTGTTTACCTATTAATTGCAGATTTTATCTTAAAGAAAAATATAATTTTGTTTAGTCCAATGTCACACTGCCTCAATTATTGGTCGCATGCCAGCTTGCTAGCTTTTGATGTTGATAAAAGTTTCCATCTGTTTCTTCGGGCATTATTTCTACTGGCATGGACAGGCTCTTAAAGTAGGGCCGATGACCTTCTGTAATCCAGCTGGATGGCGTCCAGGTAATATGAATTTCTCTTCAAATGAGGTCTAGACCCACAGCGAAAAGTGATACGAAATAATTCAAATACGGAGGGCTAAACTTTCATGATGTGAACTTATATAATGTTATGGTTAATCATTTAAGAAATAAGAAAGAAAATTGTACATATTTAACTTATGTTTGTAAGCATTTACTTACAGAATTGCAATGTCCTCTCAACGAAATATTAAAGTGTTAATAATCGCAATATATCTACATGAAAAAAATTACCAACCCTCAACGATGTTGGTTTAACCTACGCTCGGGGCGTTGAATTCTTCACAGCTAGCTTACGAAAGGTCGGTGGGTCTCTCTTTATCAGAAAAACTAGTAGGTTGCCATGTGACCTATAATTTGTTGATGCGACATTACCTAAACCTAACAACAAAGCAAAAATATAACGCTAGGTTAAGACCAGTTTGAGAGAAATGAACATTAATCTATATAACATTCTTTTGATTAGCTTTTTACAATTTAGAATTTGCATGCTCTTTACTAGAATAGCATTAATTAAAGCTAGTCAGTTGTATTTAAATCTCTTACTTGCTCGGGGTCAAATTAACTCTTCGTATTCTGCTGAAAATATAATACCAAAAAAGAATTTGCTATATTTAAGAAAAGGAAAAAGGAAAAAAGGAAAATAAATACATTGTGATAAGTACTGGGAAAGTACAGGGAAATTATTTATGACTATTTGCAGTTATGGTGGCGATATTGGACTGTATGTTGACAAGAACCAATTGAGGATTGGGAGCTACTTTGAAGTGGAGATATTGAGCACTGGAGAGAATGGCAATATCGGTATTTTATTTTTCCACGTTTTCTATTGCAAAAAAGGAGACTCGGGAATAATGAAATCATATCATACTTGACAAGGAACATCTGCTTTAATATAAATTTTGATGTTACATTTTTATGTTTAAAAAAGGACACAAGTACCAATCGTTATTTCTCTAACTTGTTTTTGTACGAGGAAAGATCACACACAAAAAATAAATAAATAAAAAATAAAAAAATAAAAAATAGATCTAAACACCCCCTCCCCCTCCCCCCCCCCCCCCCCCAAAAAAAAAAATGAAATGAAAATCTTTTATCGACATATTCGGTTGTTTTAATCTTGAATTTGGTTTTAATTTTTATCCCATGGGATTACAAAAATCATATTCTTTTCATGGAAACGCCACGGAGAAATTATATATTTTTATACCTTTGAATGAAAATAGTCATTATGCTTTAGCTTAGAAGGTTAGTTCAAGAAAGAATGAAAAGCAAAATATCGCAAGTCTTCAGATTGTTTCGCCATGACCCTGCTGTCAATTGAGAGCGTTGCTATATAAACACATAGCCTAAATATTTGAATATTCGATAAAATACATTTTACTGATACATTTTACCGCTCCTTCCCAACCCTACTACCATTATATTATAAGAGATTCTATTTCTGTATCACACTATACTCATTTTTTCCAGGACCAAGCGCTAGTAAACGCTGTTTCAAAAACATAATAATGATTACTTGTATTATTTTATGTGCGGGGCCTTCAAAGCGTTTAGATTAGTTCTGTTCCCTGGTGACGTCTTAAAAGTACCACACGAAGTATAGAGTCATATCAAAGTCGAGATCTTGACACTGGGTCAAATAGCACAATTTCTACATTTTGTCTTTGGTGACTCTTTTCGCAAATATGTTTTGGGCCTGAAGATTACTAGTTTATGAATGTTTTTCTAAATTCCGTTGAAAAGAAACAAATATCGAAACGTTCCGTCGTCGATGCAGCACTTTCTAGTCATGGGGGATAACTGTAACAGTAAACGACCCGAATGACGTCTTGAGTTTAAAATGTAGTACAGTAAAGTAGAATGATAAGTATTACCTTGTTAAACATGTTCCTATGATTTTATAATTTGGTAGGTTAAGAGCTGTTGTTTGACTGAGAATAATTTATTCACTCGTGGTACGCACCCTTGACTATGGATCCTAGCTCATGCCCATTATTAATCAGTTTATGAAATACAGGAACATATGTATTATTTCTTAATTCATTTAGCTTTATTGCATACAGCTTAATTTTATTTCTGATCATTCTTTATCAAAATTCAGTAAAAACCGTGTAAAACCAGATGCGAATAGGACTGGAATTCAAAGACTATTTTTACTTTACGGCAAATATACTCAAATATATATATGGAAAATATTTTACTAAGCATCTTGGAGGCCATCCCACATGAACTTTCGGTATCGAACACACGTCAAATCGCTCAATCCAGGTAGCTGTTTCGCTTACAATTCCCTTATTAATTGACAGATTTTAATACAATAAAAAGCGGCGAACAAAGAAGAATAGAAATTGTAAGGTACCGTGGAACAGTTGCGCCTGATATAAAACATGTTTTGTGTGAGGACTTATATCATATATTCATATATTCTTACTCTAGATACTTATATCATTGCGAAGATTAAGCATTTGACCTTAAGATGACACCAGTAAGCCTAGTTATGAATTTAGAAGAGACTAGGCTCCTACCTAACTATTTTTTGTTTCATATCTTTAGAGAGATAGGGGGCCTCCGTGGCCCCGTGGTTAAGGTCGTTGACTTCAAATCACTTGCCCCTCATCGATGTGGCTTCGAGCCTCACTCGGGGCGTTGAATTCTTCATGTGAGGAAGCCATCCAGCTGGCTTACAAAAGGTCGGTGGTGCTACCCAGGTGCTTGCTCGTGATGAAATAATGCACGAAGGGGCACCCGATGTTTTCCTCCACCATTAAAGCTTGAAAGTCGCCATATGACCTATCATGTGTCGCTGCGACGTTAAGTATTGTCCGTAAGTATTGACCTGGCACTCATTAATCTTCGCCGATATTTTCGGACGTTTTCGTTAATTTACGCAATATTTATATTCTTAAAATATCTATATTACTAAAGTAACAGATACAGTTAACCGATGACACGGTGGCGCAGTGGTAAGGTGTCTGACTTCAAACCATGTTACCACGGGTTCGAAATCACATTAAATCATTTTTTATGCAATGAAATGTTATCGATGCCTGTTTTATTGTTACATTATTTTATGCATCACATTTTTGTGAATTTTACTTGATTCTCTTGTAGTATTTATTTTCTGGAACTGGTGGTGACAATTACTTTGTATTTTTAGATCCTTCTAAAGCCATTTTTCCCACTTCTTCTACAACGGTTAAATATGATAAAATTCAGTAAATGGACCATAAAACCATACGTTTGATCCGATAAGTGGTTAGTTTGCATATAAAACTTATAAGAAAAGATCCGGTCAGGCGTAGGACTCGAACCCACAACCCTGAGGTTGGCAGCTTAACGCCTTGTCCGCACAGCTACCTGCACATACATGACATTACGTTATCAAGGAATTACATGTATATATATGTTATAGCTACATCGCTATTCATGTTCGGAAACCGAGAATTAATTTACGGAAATAAACGGAATATTCATGAATGCCAGGTCAATACTTACGGACAATAATAATAATAATAATAATAATAATAATAATAAACATTAGAGAGATATAAAATTGCGGGTATTCTATGATATTAAAGATTGTGGTCTGGGTTTGAATAGGCTGTTATTCTATGGATTAATATTATGTTGGTCAAAGGCTTTCCTTGTATGTAACCGGATTGTAGACCAAGTCTATTTCTTGTTAAAAAAATACAAGAAAGAATATCCAAGCAAACAAATACAGAAACACAGTGGGGCACCCCCTTGGAACCCCAAGTATTTGTAGTTGGCACTGCATGCCGGATGGCAGGAAAATTTTGTGGAATGATTCTTTGGTGGATCTTTTCAATTTGATAACAGTTCAAGCAACTTCAGTTCATTAAAACGCATGACCAGTATGAAGTAAGAACTTTGTTTTACATTGGTAAAATTTCAAAGCTCATCAGCAAACATTCTTGAATTATATTGTAATAATATGGCCGTTATGATCGTGACTAATTTTCTCTAACGTCTTTATAGCGGAAAATACTGTGTGCATCTTCATAAAAAAGAAAAAAAAAGACAGAAAAAAAGATTGTCATGTCAAAATGATTCTTAAGCGGAGCCAGTACACGTATTGTTCACACTAGTTGATTTGTAACAATCATGCCTGTTAGGATATATTTTTGTCATTTTTTTTAATTGAGAAACTCAAGCAAACAATCTAATTACAGTATCCCCATTGATTTAAGATGAAATTGTCCCAAGCGCACGACATATCATCTCGAGCGTAAGACATAATAACCCGAGATTGTAAGTCAAGCACTCGAGATAGTTTTATTTTGAATCAACATGGGTATAAGAATAAATGTGTGTCCTAAACATATCATCAGTTTGTAATAATAACCGTTTATTTCTTTTGTTTGGAATATATTAAATTCATTTAATATACAACGTATTATACAAATTTTAAGGGTTTACTGTGGAGAAGAGGCTAATAGTTCTAATTCAGGAGGGTGAAAGTGATCTACGAAATATCTAGTGTCGGCCGCTCAATCTAAGTGTATTTCGTTCGAGCCCCACTAGGGTCACAACCATGACTTCTCATATGATACCAGTTCTGGGTTTTCCAGAAGGTGGACTCTTAAGTGGTTATAGCAAGCATAAAGCTTTCATCACAATTGAGCTGAAATAAATTAGCATAAACTAAACATCGTACAAAATTCTATTTTGTGTATTTATTATTTCAGCTATCGGTTTGGTACCAAAGGATTATTCAGAAAATCTCCAGCCAGGATGGGGGAAATAATCCATAGGATATCATGCTGACGATGGCTTGTAAGACATTTATTTCAATTATTGAAAACAAATATATTTTATTTATTTCTATAAAAAGAGCAAAATTAATTTAAGAATGTTTCAGAAAATGATTGTAAAGGAAGCGACGCATTTAGTACCTCTTTGTTTGTTTGTTTTGGGTTTAACGGCGATTTTCAACAGTAAAACGGCGGGCAGTTAACCCAACCAGTGTTCCAGGAATCTGTATATGTATATATATATATATATATAAATAAGGCACAGCTTCAAGTGTACCTTAAGGTCACCAAATTAAACTTATTAATTCTAACTGTAGTTCAATGTTACCAGTAAATGTTATTTTATTTGTTGGTGTTGCGGTATTAATATACACGCAAACTTTACTGTAAAGAATAAACTTGAAAAATGAAAATGGTGTTTTTTGTTGACCTGTGTTCTCTCAAATCGTGTATAATTAACTTCTTTTAATGGTTGAACGGAAAATGTATAATGACCATTGTAATCAGGATCTCTACAAGTGGAGCATTTCCGGGGGTGGTAATATGAGTCAGAGGGACAGATTGTTAGCGATCTGTCCTCTACAAATTTCAGTAATACGAAAGTTATCTTAAGCTCGAAGAAGTAATCATTTGTTTCTGACTTATATATACGCGGACAGACGGACGAAAAGGCATACAGTTGGAGAAAGAGCCATAACATAAATCATTTCCAAGATTTATGTCATGAAAATGTCAGGCGAACAGACAGAAACATAGACAATATAAAAGTATGTACATGATTCAATAATGACCTCTATCTGTGTCTCAAGTTTTACAAACAGATTATCTGTGTATTTATGAACGACCATTTTCCTTTTTTAAACCAGAAAATGATTAACTGACTCTATATATGTACGTTGTGCTAAGAATTTGTTTTAACATGTATAGAGGACGGTTGACTTTGAGTTCAAAGACTTGTGACAGCCTAACGTTAATTTTACAGGCACAACTGTAGTTGAGATCCAAGCTACGCAACTGATCTTTTAAATTATAGATAAAGATTAGTTATTTAGTACGCTTATTTCTAAACCTAGCGATGTATCATTATTATTTTATGTGTAAACATGTGTGTCTTTCTAGCCTTCATTCTATAGGTATGCAACCATAGCATATAGCATATCAAAATAATAGAGAAAGCGTAACACACGTGTCGACATACAGCTGGATAGTTTCAACGCCGTTTTAGGTCTGCGATGTGTATGTGTGTGTTCATGTATGCAGTCAGCACGAGCACTGATTCGGTCAACCTACCGCTGTTGCAGAAGAAAAAATCTCTTATGGTTATTTCTTCGCTTTTCATATTAAGCGCTTTGTCCTCTACGAATATCATATGAAAAAAATATATTTGTCCCTAAATATGTCCAAGAAAAACCTGTACGATCAAACATTTTCAAAATATCAACCGAACTTACTGACATTATATATGGGTAAGCGGAGAGGCGTACATATTTAATTGTAGGAAGGACAAAATCCTGCCAAAATTATTTTCCATATTTATATTACGTCCATCGTAATTTTCACGATGAATACGCTGGATGCCTTGATCACTACTGTCAAACTAAAACACCGATATTGTATCCCGCACATGCCGAGATTCGAGCCATTATCTACACGTTATGAAAACGGGTTGGTATTCTTTATAATAGGTTTTGATTTTTCTTTTCAGGCTACGTTGTGAAAATAAGGCTGGGGAGAAGTTTGGACCAAAATGCAATGTAGGTGACCGGATAGGATGCGGAGTAACAAAAAGGTATGTACAGTTACAATTTGGACATTCGTGAGATAGTTCAATTATCCATTTGTTGGGTAAGAACATTTAATTTAGTTAGAAACTATGTCTTATTTACTTAATAAAGAATAGTTTAAATGGCTGGAGTTACACAACTTAGTCCACAGTTGTTTGTAAAAATATTCAAAATGACATTTGTTACCTACCTGGTACAAAAAGAAAAATCAGCAGTTGAATATTAACAGCTACTTACACATTGGTCTGCCTTGTATTCATATTTAAACACGAAACAAACTTGCAGTAATATTCTATGTCTATATTCAACTAAATATCCATGGAACCAAAATTGGTTGATGTGAGTAAATTACATCAAAGAGTCACTATAAAGTCTTTCTTTCTTTGATTTAGCGCTTAAGGGGTATGCGGGGGTGTAGAAACCAATCTTAAGAAGTATTTGCATGAACATTAGTTATGTTCAAGAGCATAACTGCGAAGGACATTTGCCCATACTAGAGCTGATTACAGTAAACCAGAATCATTTAATACCCAGCGCTTGTCTTACCTTGTGCTGTTTTAGTGAAACATAAATGCAAGTCTTGTAATGTTTAGGCTCAGTTAAGTATCGGCTTTATTTTCAGTTAGATATAATTTCTGTACAAATTAGGTAAAAATAGCGGAGTAAACCGTATGCTGTCAATTGCTTATACTTCGTAATAGAATGTCTTCTTGTGATAGACACTGAACACACTGAACAGAAAAAATGCACAGCAAATTACCTTCTCTAAAGACGAAGGAAAACTTGGTGGAAACAATTGCTCTTACTGATTACCTTTATTACAAACACAGCGCATACAACACTACGTGTAGCGGCCAAAGTGTTGTTGACGGTCGTGTGTAAACCAAACTGTTAACGTTGCATATTGAGTATCTAAACATAATCCAATGAGAAACGTAAAGATACCAATCCACACATTTTATGAGAACAAAAAATCTTTCAAAAATACACAAATACAAATGTAGTGAATATTAGTACCCTGAGTGTGACCAGTGGTACAAACTTACTGATGAAACTTTTTAAAAGGTATTCTTATAACTAAACAAATATATCAGGCAACGCTTTTGAAATAATGCGGAATATTTACATTTTCCGTGCAAAAAACAACAACAAAAAAAAAAAAAAAAAACAACGAAAAATAGGCACATGAATTTAATGAACACGTATAATATGTATTCTCATGTAGATGCTATAAATTCATAAACAAAATTATCGGACACTTACAATTTTATGACCAGTGGTTCCAAAGATATCTTATGTTTAATTATGCCACTTACTTGTTCTGTCTCTGGCAGGCTTATATACGGCTAATACGAAATATAATTCCAGCAGAGACAAGCTTGACTGCTGTGTGACTTTTGTGGAATCCAGGTTTGTCTTGGAATGCATTCCCTGCAATTTTTGAATGCGACGTTTTTGGTAATCCTCAGAAAATGAAAAACACTTTTTATACAATTCAGTCAAACTGTACATGTATGAAAGGACACCAGGATAAAAGATTAATGATAACTGCAGATGAATTCCCTCTAATGGCCAGACCTACTGCTGATGTAGGCAAAATCTCTTGAAATGTTAGGCTGCTCCGGCCAAACGTGAGATCAATGGGTGGTACAATTCAACCACAATATCTAGTCGTAAGAAAGCCGGACAGAATGCTTCCCAGTCTATTGGTATTGCCTTTGAAGCAATGAATAATAATTCAGGTTAGACAGGTGCCTGGCTTTGAAACAAAGTCTATGCTATCAAATACCCTAACAGCCATGTAAACTGTAGAGCCTCTCTTAATCGTACAAGCTGGAGTAAACCGTTAGAGAACAGATATGGTAAAAAAATCAAAATTATGTCACGTATGTTACCACTGACGGCGATGTGCGATCAGCTACTTGATTAGGAGAAACTATGCGATTACTGGACCCTATGTGAAAGGTTGAACGTCAGGCGAAACCTATTTAGTTTCGACAATGTTACCATGTAAATTTCAGCAGAGAAATGTTCCCTGCTAAAAAAAGAGAAAAATACAATAACGGCAGAATGTGTTCAGTCAAGACATCAGGGCTAAGTGTAGTCTAGTGTTCAAATAACTATTGAAGATACATGCTTGGAACATTAATATCAGAATAGCAACCAGTTGTCAAAACTGTCACTGTAAACTGCTATGCTGGAGACTCTTCAACATGTCTGCTCACACGTCTGTGCTGAGGGTGTTATAATCTCTTGGTGGGACCGTTCAATGTTATTGGCCGGTCATAAAATTACCAACCTGTGCATGGAAGAAAATTACAGATGCCGGTTGCCGGTTGACATCAACAATTTACCGCCTTAACAATGAAATCGCAGTTAGCTGGAAAGAAACTTGAATACTTGGGAGTACAGATGCCAAACGGTACTCGGCAATCTCTTCGGCAAATGCAGGTGGATGAGGAATACCAGAAAAAATCGAAAATTAGCATTCAGAAGTCAAATACAGGTTATTATCCAAGGGACGATAGCTGCAAGATCACATAGAATACAAGACAACTAAACCATCAAAGTCAGACTACCACAAAGGACAACTATACCCTTCAACACCTACTCTGATGTCCACAGCTGTTTAGACTAGCACCTAGACTATGATGTATCATTTCAGTTTTATGACAGTGTAGTAAACTGAGCCAGTCTATATGCTATGTCCATTTTCATAATTTTAATATCATTATTGCTTGAAAATCTCTAAATTAGACTGACTTTTGTATCTATGGAATTGAATTCGACAAACAGCGGAAAAATTAAAAGGTATATTTATCATCAGTCTAGTGGCTAGTCTAATTGCTATTCACAATGACACATATAGTTATTTCCCTTCTGTATGAGAAAACAACTTAAACAAGCAAACGTATAATGTGGGATATGGACTAGATAAACTGCTTGTGTTTCTAAAACATAAAATATTAAGCAATCACCAAATTTTATAGACAGCTTTTCCTGAAATTTATAACATTAGAATCTTAAACATAGCTTTTGATGTTAGTGCATCTTTCGTAATGAAATGCTACTTTTGAAATATCAAAAACTATGAATTTTAACCCTCTGAATTTGTTTTTAAATTATAACAATGACAATTTCTTTTTAGTGAAATTAAACACGTTTGTAAGGCCGATGTGAAATAAAACATGATGTGATGACTATGGTGCTATCTGGCGTTCCTCACTGGAAAAAAACAGAGAAATTATACTATTGATACTGTAGAATTATACCAAAATACCCCCACAGTGGCTATCGTAAAACCCCAACTTAATGTCAGTTTTTAAGCAAATGCCAACACTTTGTCCTTTCACAACAAATGTATCCAGGCAGCATGTCGAAAAAGAACATTATGAAATGATGGTACCATTTAATGTAAAAATGATGAAAATCATATGAAAAATAACCATTTATATGACAAATTAAAACAGATAAACTATAACAGCTAGTTACATTCATTGCTTTATATTTTAACTGAAAATATAGTGAATTCCTGTGCGGTTCTTAAAAAAAACCATAAAAATACTGAAATACCCAGTCTTAATGCCTGAAATTCATGACTGTCATCTATAGACTATAACAAGGTCAGCTCGAATACAGGCATTTTAACAAGACAACGGAAGACTCTCGAATAGATACTTACACTATAGCAACCGACAGGTTGCATAAGGTCCATGCTTAAAACAGAAACCCCGGTTATCATAATGCTGCCTCTCTGTATTCATGCTATAGGGTTCAAATCTCAAGTGTTCTAGGTTCATGCAGAGTGGCTCGTGACAAATTTTCGCTACATCTAAACCTGGATCCAGAGAGAAAATTGTTTGTGACTCATGTGTCGCAACCTATGGGCATAAAGCATGTGTCACTCTCAATGTGGGAACTTAGCCTTGATGACACAATAGCCTATGAATTCATTTTCCACACAACCCTGCCAAATACGACAGCCATTTGCATTTCTCTGTTTTTTAAATCCTTGATTTTTGTGTATTTTTAACACCCCCCCACCCCCACCCCCAAAAAATGAATTTAGTTTTGTAAACAGCTTTCAAAGTATTTTATTTCATTGTCTACCTGCAATAAATATATTTTGATATAACTTCTCATTTTACTTATATCGCATATTTTTTTTTTATTTCTAGTTTGAAGAAATATTTGTACGTACGTTGCAATTACCTAAGGTATTGCTTTCATTAACTTATAATAAAGATGTTTCATGATTATTATTGTAAATAATTAAAACGCATTTTTTTCACTGCCTTATTTCATTGCACCGTAGATTGCCGTTAAAATCATTATCGGGTTTTCCTTATTTTTGCAGTTCTTCCGAATTTCTAAAAGCGTGTGATTAGTAGTGGACGTACGGGACGAATATAGGCATTATTTATTACAATGCAACAGAATGGTATGGCATTAGAAACACAAAACAAGACACATCGCTGAAGTCCAGATGACTTCGAGCTCGTGTTTCGATCATGGTACCATAAATTTACACATTTGTAATCACGTACTGGGTTATTACCACTACATTTTTGACAACAGATTTTTCCATCTACAGTCCTTGATTTGATAATGAAATTATTTGAATACATTTAAGATACAACCACTCGTCTTCATGATATGGAATTATTCGCTTTCCTATGGACATATTTGAATTCTTTTCGGGGGACTGATATGGTAGTAATAAAGTGCATTCGCGGAGTGTTCTGAAACGATTGAAAACTGATGACAGCTGCTACAAAAAACGTAGTTATGCTATTTTCTAGTTAATCTTTTTTTTAAATCATTTATATATATTATATATTTTAACAATTTAACTGATCTGATTAATTGAACTTTTTACAAAGAAATGGACATAATTATACAAAATCTAAATAGTTTAAGGGGTTATCTCCAGTCAACAAAAGACAAGGTCTGAACATTTGTTAAAGATGCCTACAAATGCCCTATATTCTCAGTCCTATCTGTTTACTAATACCACCAAGTTCTCATTTACAATGTTTTTACATATCTTATTTTCAGTCCTTATGGTTATGAGAATTATTTCTTTGACACTCGATAGTTTCTTTAATAAAAGTAAGAAAATAAGCAAGATACAAATACAGTAATTTCTCCTATCTGTTGTATATACATTACATTGTAATAAGGAATAAAAGGTATCATAAATTCAAATATTGTCTTAAAACTTTTTAGTTTGCCATATCTTTTTACCAATGCATCTTTTTATCAGGTAAAATCATTAACAAACGACTTCACTTTGTGTTTCAGTGGTTCTTATCGGGTTGTCTTGTTTACAAGAAACGGAACAAGGGTAAGAAACTGTAACAATTGCTTTTTTTATATTTTCATGCACGGAATAATCAAGCTTCCAAGTAGGTGTGCAATATCAATTCTTTCAAGTAATTACACATCACTCGAGCTTCCCAAAAGTTATATACATTATTCGATTACAATGAGAATATTTACGCATATTTATCTGTTAATTTTGCAATTATTTGTATTGCGGACTCATTGAATGTTTTGTTCTTCCATATATATATATGGGCCGTTTCATGAGAAAATCTGTATAAGTGACATGATATAATTATAACACACTTAGCAGTTTAAGATACTGGAAAACCAATGTTTTTTATGCTGTCCAAGAAACTAAAACCTAACACGTGATATAGTTATCAAAGCCTAAAATCAAATTATACCATGCTTTTCATATGAATGCTACTTGGGTTGCCATGGCTATTGAAATTCTTACAGGCCTATAAAGAATAGAGGTGTATACTAGATAAACGTCTCGTGATGAAACCAAAAATATACAAATAAGTTATTTTTCAGTAAAATCAATTTAAACTATTCCTAAATATTCAAATGCATGATGTTTAGTAAGTAATACGCATAGTTTGTTCCATTAATAAATTAAAACTGCTATTCAGATTCAAAAGGTAAAATTGTTCTTCATGAATATTTTGTTATCACAATTTTGAATTTTTGCACTAAAACAAGTGTTCTCATTGTAAACTAAGCTATCATTTATGTACAATCAATTTGATCTATTAAACATTGAAACTGCATATATATTCTGGATAAAATTATTCATTTCAAATTTTGATAGCTTAAATATGCAAACATGCTTTAGATTCCGCTTTCATTTCTTAGAAAAACACACTCTCTACTACATCTAACCGCTCTTTTCGACTTTTGACTCCACGCCCCTGATGTATACCGGCGTTTTCATCTTCCAGTATTAACTTTTGTCCCCATATATTCTTCCGAATATGACATCGGGGTTTAATATTGTTTGTTTGATTTGATATGTTTATGATAATCTTCGCAAACATTCCATCCATTCAGTTTGATGGACCTATTCTGAATTATGAAGAAAACCAAATGATATTTCATGAAGGGCAAATATACTTTAGTAATCAAAGTCGGTTCGTTCTTTATTCAGTTTTCCTAGATTGATAACGCATTGCCGGTTTAGCTGTAAATTTAAAAAATCAGAAACTTGATAAATCAA
This sequence comes from Mercenaria mercenaria, assembly GCF_021730395.1. NCBI lineage: Eukaryota > Metazoa > Mollusca > Bivalvia > Venerida > Veneridae > Mercenaria > Mercenaria mercenaria. Next base: position 19,021 of record NW_026463191.1, on the reverse strand, counting down.
AACGAATGTTGCAGGCTCGACTTGGTTTGATTGAACCTATCTGTGTACGGCAGTGAAAATAAATGTTTTATACATGGGTTTTAGTCCAAAGTAGGGTAGAAAAACACTTACACGTGTTCCAAGTACAAAACAATAATTTATAGACATTCGCAATGTGTTCAAATGTTGTTCACAGTGCATGGAACGTTCAATGATACACTTGCGTGTAATTCCATGAAAAGCGGCATATGGTTCCCAGTTAAAATAATGGTTTGGCCATAAACGAGAAAACAATGCTCTTCTCAGTGTTACGTTCACTCTGTGCCACGCATTCTGAAAAGTTACATTTTTGTTTAGCCTGGTTATTGTTAAGATTGACTCTATATTTTTCTGTCAAGCACAAAATGCCCATTGGTACAAGAACAGTTTGGATCTTTCCAATTAGTAACACAATCTTCAGAATAACAAGTGACATCCCTTAGTTCAGGTGACAGAGATACTTCCATAGTCCTGTCTCTTATTTGAACACACTTTTCACACAGGCAATCAACTGCTTCTGCCTGATTGTGCAATCATCGCAGTCACAGATCATATGACCTTATCCTGTATCTTCGTTATGAGTAAACTCTCCTTGATAGTAAATCTCATTTGTCATAACATCTACAATCACTTCATAACATTCAGAATGATATTCATCTTCAATATCATCACCATTGTGATCGCTTTTTTCAAAATCGTCTACATAGGTTTCCGAAGGAGAAATCTCGCCATTGTCAATATCATCATTTGTATGACTATTGATTTAAAAGCTATGCTGGAACTGTGTCAGATTATATCGTACTGGAAAAGCTTAAGTCTCGGGAGACTCGGTTATTTATTATTTCCACTTCCACGTCGTAACCACATTTATCAGAATGTTCAAACGGATCACCAAAATGATCATCATATACATCACCATGTTTCATCGTATGGTAACTCAAATTGCACAACTCAATCCTGTTCAATTCCAAGTGTTTAAATCCATTATATATGGAATGCTCAATATTTCCATGAATAACTTTCTCTTTCGGGTTAGATTTCCCAGTTTTTGTCCAAAAATCCTCAATGTGTGCCATATTGTTAGAACACTTTAATCCCATTTACTGTAACTTTTACACAATTTAGAAATGGGATCTGAGGTTATGGAGCCTACATATCACAGGAACTGCCAAAAGACAAAAATCAAAACGGCACCATATTCAAAGCTATGAACGCAAGAATATTCGAACCATAAAGGCCGAAATATTTAAGCTAAAAATCAAACAGTACCAATAACACGACATTAAAGTCGAGTTGAACGATCTGAGAAGATCGAAATTGAATGTACAGCCAAACTTGGGGTTGTTTATTTCTCTATATGTAGACATTTTTTTATTTATTCCGTTAAAGCGTTACTTCAGTATTTAAATAATTGCTAAAACTTAAAGTAACCAATAGTTTCATGCTGTTATGACAATTTACAAAGTAATGCATTATAGAAAAGTTTCCCGTATTTTCAAGACTTAAGAACCTTTACTCGTACACAGTTCCAGAAATAAGTGAAACTACAGAACAGAAAATATAATGCTTGTTAAAATGTCGATCTATTATTGATATTATTATTATTATTATTATCACTAATATCATTATTATTATAATTATCATACCAGATTTATATAGCGCCGTTTTCATGATAAACACGTTCAAAACGCATAGCATCTATATATAACATACGAGTTTTCCATACCGTTAAGCAAGGTGATTAAATGCTGACAGAGAATTAATTTAATTAAGATGCATCTTTCCTGTCTTTTGACAAACTGTCGCAGAGATCATTTCCCTCACCCACTGTTCTTCTTAATGATCGAATTGAGCGTACTTGTCACTTAAACAATTCAGTTTTCGTTGCAGTTGCTTTAATATCTACTCTCTTCCAAAAATGTTGTACTATTTCATACCGATCAATATTCCACCTTCAGTTTCAACCTCGGCATTGCTATATAATTCCTAATACTATTCATACTTATGGTAGTTCTGCACATTAGGATCGAAATTTTTTCTACAGTGTAGAATTTGATTAAACTCCGATTTTTCAAAACTTTTGAATATGCTAAGAGAATTCAGCAAATAAAAAAGATAGAGTCGTGTGCTTAATTTTTTGCTAGACCTATTTGAACAATTTCGACCTCGCGCAATTTTTCATAATGGGAGTTTATTGGGAAAAACATAAGTTCGCGAATAGAAAATTTTCTTCAATGTAGATTTTAATGAAACTTCTCACAGTCGTAAATAAACATATGGCCTAAAATATGGTGATATAAAATTTATAGGTCCGTGTGCTTATTTCTGAGATATTTAGAAATGATTAAAGTGAACAGTCTATTTCAAGCTGATTTTAAGAAATTATTTTGAATTATTTAGCGTGTAAGATGTTTTAATATAATATTTTAGATTCAGAAAGATAGTAACAGTGCCACTTTAATACATTACTCACAGATTGCCCTTAATTCATAAACTGATTTTCGTTTCCACACGCCGTATCCAGGCATTATTTTACTTTTTCCGTAAAAAAATGACGTTACGCCATCACTTCCGGTTTACCAAAGGTGCAGAACTACCTTAATTATCTTACGCTGCTCACAATTTATAATCTACCTTACTTACAACTGAAAGAAAAGTAGAATGATAGACAGTCTGACGTTAAGAAATTGTCACTTATGTATCCCGATAAATTATACAAATTTCGTATTTGCTGTATTTAAATTTTACCATAATAAACACATTTCCTTACAATAATCTAGAGCTGGTGAAAAGAATATGACATAAAACTGATTTGATAATAACATAATACTTGATAGTTTATATAAAGTTTGGATACACTTTTAAGTATATGCTTTTAGCGATAACAATTACTTTTATTTTACATGTAGATTGTTGTATTTTCATATGTTTAAGGTTGGACAGGCACACATACCTTTTGATATCCTACGATACTTCGCTGTTGGGATGCATTCTCCTGGTGAAAAAGTCAAAGTTATATTTGATGCAAAGATGCCAGATTTGTGAATAAAGTGGCAACTGCTGACGGAGTTTCAAACAACAAGCACAATATACATAACCAATTTCTAGAATACGATTATATTAACTTGCTCCATGTATATACATACAGCCACTTACGTGTGTTACGTAAAATGCTCTGTTTTGCTATGCATTAGGTCTTAAATGTTTGTAAATATGATATTATAAACAGTAAAATATAACGTTATTAACAATTATTGTTTATTTTTTAATTTAACTGATATGTATCATGTTTTAATGATATTATACTCTGCTTGTGTTTTGAGTCTCTGATTTCTAGTATGTTTTATGCGTAAGTATATTTTTATCCGTACTAATTTGTATTTAAATACACAACATGATACAGGTATTCTTTTTAACAGTTCTCAGTTTGGTCAGTGTTTACAAATTTGTAACATACATTTCAAATGTGGTCATGATATAATAAATGCTATGGATTGGCTTGTCCTCTGATTCATCACAGTTCAGATGCACGCACAGAGAAAGAACGACGTAACTATGCAGTGAGTTAAAGAAAATCAATATTGAAACATCTAAACGATGCGCCATGGTAAATTAGACGACAAAGCACATAAAGAATTTGATTGTTTTCATTCTTATATTTCATTAAAATATCTTGACAAAAATACTTTGGTCTTCATGTATCCAAGAAGTGATGAACCAGACGTCATGCGACAAAAGATAATAGGTAAGGGTAGATTTCTCGGAAGTACAGAGCACCAAATAAACACAGCCCCAGAGCCACACATTTACATAGTAGGTACACAACAAAAAGAAGCTGTAATGGAAAATATTTCAGACTGGTTGCTTCAAACATAATGTCATTTAGACAACTCTTCTTCTTCTTGGTTCCAAATGTCAAACAAGCATTTTGAAAATAAGCTCCAAATATGCCAAGATTAAATCGTTGGTAAGCCACAATGTTATAGTGGAAAGATAATGTTAAATGTTAAAGACAATCTTACCGTGCAATCAATGGCTAGAATTAGCCTGATCATATTAAGATAATATTAGGTTTAACGTAATGACCAGCATATACAGCATATTAATTGCAGTAGGTGACATGTTTTAAATTTAAAAGTTTTATGTACAATTCAACAGAGATATAATATATCCGTATAATATATTCTTAATATTTCCATGGATCCTATTACAAAAAAGCCTAAATATTAGAGCACAATTTATAAGTACATGCATATAAATTTTTAGTACCCATGTTGCATATATTTTACAAACAGCATACGTGACTGCGATACTGATATTTTACAATAAATTGATTGACATTTTGCCGTGCAGCAATAGTATGATTAATGATTTAATGTATGATCATATTATCTTCTTTCTATATGTTTTGATTTAATGTAATAGTGTAAGTATATTTGACTTATATAGTATGCACGCTTGAAGCTGAATAAACATCTACCAATCAATATCAGTCAACCAATCAATGTCAGTTAACCAATCAATGTCAATCAATCAATCAATCAATCAATCAATCAATCAATCAATCAATCAATCAATCAATCAATCAATCAGCCAGCTAATCACCTTGAAACTAGGATTTTAAATTAAAAGACAACATTCTTGCAGTTAACAAGGTATTGTTAAGGGTTTCGGATAAACAGAACTAAACGAGTAGATGCGCTCTTCTATATATTTATTTTCTATGCTCATAGCATGAAATTCCAACACATGTGAGCGAGCGATTCTCTGAAACAATGTATGTTACATTATTTATTATACGCTCGAAACATCAAAAACATATACATGTACGGAATTATAATAATGTACAATATCGTAAACGCACAATGCAATGACAACATTGCTTAAAATAATTACTTAATTATTTTAGGAAATAGCACAAAATGTATTTATAACAATTAAAATAAGTTGCATACCGACTATGATGTCTTAAGCGTCGAAACCTTTAATATTATTTTTCATGGCAATGCGCCGGTTCTTAACGGAAGTAATTCAAACGTTGACATACGGTATAAACAACTGACGTGACGGGCGTCGCGCAAAAATGCGCACGACGAGACGTTAACAAAAAGCTCCAAAAATTACGTCTGCTGTATTAACTATTAACTTTACTAGTTTTAACAAGCGATGTTAAATAACAAATCAATTTAAGAATAAACATTTAAATGATTCTTACAGGTATTACACATAATAAATTATACACCACATCTTAGAACATCTTGTTCTTCAAAGTTTATACCTTTTTATTGTAATTAATGTAATACTTAGAGCATAAGAACTGAATAACCAAGTTATTGTTGGTTTGAATATGTTAGATAATACTAATATCAGCGGGTATCGTAGGCAAATTAACGACGTTTCGAAATTAGAAAATCAAATAAGAGAATTGTGTTCATCGTTTAATTCGAAATATCGATAAAGGCGCTTGTAGAGTTTGCAATATAACAAATTAGGCCCATATGTAAAACAGAAGAGATTAAGAGGTGAACGGTAATATGTAAAATATCTTGTTCTAAATTTCTCACATCAATTTCTAATGCAAGTAGTCACATTTAGATGAATTGTTCCAAATTAGCTCCAGTTTATTGAAATTGTGTGTATAAAACACCAAAGTAAGAGACGTTTGTCGTTTAAATTCTTTAGACAAGAAACAACCCTATCAAAATATCTTACTGTCAGTGAAAAAGTAAAAACTAATATTTTCGGAATATTATGTGGCACGAAAGCTAGACTGTTTTATGAACGGTTCCCTCAAAACGGATGTATGATAATATCGACCAAAAATAAGTTTAAGCTGTATTACCCTTCCATCCATTGTATTGCACCTTCGGTTAGATTATTTCTCTTTCAAGTAAACTAGAAAATAAAACGATTAAGCGATTGTTGGAAGACATACTTTTCAATTTAAGAATATAGATTGATCAAAATGTCATAACGCTGGGTAACATACAATACTACCAAAATGTGAAAAAAATTACAATAAACAGGTAATATAGCGAACAATAACAACATTTACATTTCAAATATCTAGACTATTTTTTTGACTCGTGAAATTGATGCGCACTACGATAAGATTACCCAGATATCACTCTATGCAAAATGTAGGTCATTTTTTAATACTGCGGCTGAATTATACGGTTTTGTTTTAGTCTGAGGCCTTATAACAATATCGTAGATTATTTCTAGCTGCAAACAAAAAAGTATAATTCTTGTAACATTTAGAGAGATGCACTATCTATTAATTAAAGGTTAATACTGAATGACAGAGGCTCAGCTTTAATCTATGCGCTTTGTTTCCATCAGTGATATTAACTCGTTGTTGCGATTTAATCAGGTTTGAAAGATCAGAAGGCAAGCATAGCAAGTGATCAACCCGTTTCCAGAAAACACACCTATGAAAAAACCTCTTTTTACTCAGAATAAACAACTTTGTTTCTCACATATTGAGGATAACTTTTATAATCTGAACATTTAGCTATATTCTTCTGCTTCATAGAGACGTTTTGTGTTCTCTTATCCATATAATAAAAGATAAGTATTATAAGTTATTTAGTTATTTACAAAAGGCATTTTATTATCAATGATCATATACTAGGTAGAAACAGATAACCAAATGTTCTATAAATTATAACCGTTAAAACTATGGGCACCTTTAACAACCTAAATTTTCAAGTGTTTAGGTGGCTCTTTTGTAAACGTCTTACAAAATTAATACTTAACTATTTTATCAAAAGTAAGATGTTTTGAATAAAATTGTTTTATAGTAACTGTAGTGATAATTACCTCCCTTCTACATTACATATAATATTTCTGTATCTCCAACTACTAGGCTTAATTTACTTTTACTCTAAATTATTAGTTACCTGAAATAACAAGAAACTTGATATACCATAGGAAGCAATATACAAACGCTAGACTATTAAATGTTGCAATCATTTTCTATAGAGGGCACCATTTGATTAAAACCCGAATACCCTCTTACGAAGTCCGCTAACTAGGACAACATAGCTGTCCTTCTTAAGTCCAACTATGCCGCATGACAATTGACAACATCCTTTAGCTAAACAGTGCTAGAACCATACTTTTATTGTTGAACACCAGGCAGGTGCCATTTTCTCGTGTTTGGTATAACGCGATGATATCCATAACCTCACACACTCGAATAAGTCTCTTTACCACTAAGGTACCGAGACGGTACACGAAATCTAACAAAGGCTATTAAATCGCAACAACCATTACTACTAACATGTTTGTTATATAAACCTGTGTCTATTTACATGCATATAAAACTTAATAATATAGAAAGAGAAGAATTGCCTCTTTTGTATGTTTTTTTCCTGGAAGTATAATCTCAGCATTAAAATGTACATGTATTTCTTATTTAATAAAGCTATAAATCACTATATTGATTGTTTTGTTTTTGTTTGTTTCAACGTAACGTTGTTAAATGTGAATGCCATACTTTGTGACTTTTCAGCTTTTTATGGTGGTTGAAAAGTCAATGTGCCTCTCCGGGCAGTATTTGAACCAAAATGTACACCATTGTAGAAACAAAGACCCTCCGTAAGCCGGCTTTATATGAATTCCTAGTTTGTCAGCTAGAAGTTTCGTAGAAATGCAAGTTACCACTAAATTTGTTTCCAAAGGTTTGTACAATGCTGTCAAAAAGCACTGGAATGAATACTACTTAAAAGGTAATATGAGTAGAGAAATATATACATAAAACCTTATCTATTTTGTTTAAATCAAATTTGATATAATTCATAATTCTTGTTCTTGTCTTGATGTAAAAAGAAAGTGAAAACCAACTGTTTGATGTTTTAATATACTTACTCTGAAAACTCTGAACTGGAGAGATACATCTGATTGCCAAGGTAATGCGTGGAAGATCCAAATAAACAAAACTGTATTGCAAAAGAGTATACGAGAGAACAACAGCAACCAAAATAAAAAAGCAAAAAAGAAACAAAAAAAAAAAACCAAAACCAAAAAAAAAAACCACGAAAACCGAGAATGTTAATGAAAGATAAGGCATATCTTCAAAAGTAAACAGCGTAATAAAAGTCTAAAATGAAAACTAAAAATAAAAAGATAACAGGAGCTGTACAATATAGCAAAATATGCACTTATAAATATACTTGGATGAAACATAACTAAGAGAAACGAAATAAATACAGTTTCTTTAGTTTAATTTTCTTTTAATTGTGAGAAATGCAAAATTCAGCAGTCATGAACTTGTCAGGTACATGTACAAGCAAAGATACCAATTCGTGGAATACGTTTTCCCCCAAAACACATAATTGTCGTCAATTACATACCTCGATAGATATTTATTATGATCACTGCGAATTTAATCATTTAGTTGCGGATATTATAATTTCAAAGTATTCAGCCTGCTTTATACTGAAAGAATTACCGTTCCCAAAATGAGTTGTGAGGCTTTTGATATCATTGCTATATGATGACACTGACATATTATAGCATGTTTACCGTAAAGGTATGGTATTATACATGTTTTTACTTGAAAGTGTATTTTTGTAAACTAGGGCTGTCTCGAAACGTAATACATGCCTGAACCTTTTTTGAAAAGAATATATATAATAAATAACACCGAATCAGTCTGTATTTTTAACAATGTTCGTATTTTGGTCCCGGCAAGACAAGAAAGCAAAATTGAGGATGAGTGTTTCTTGTGCCGTGGTTTTTAACATTAAACCTGAAACTAAATCTGTAATGACATTTTCTGCTTTATTGTTAGATTTGAGTTTTATTGAAACACCATTTTTCAATGAAATATTGTTCCAACTTACTTCAGTGAAACAGTTACTCATATTTAGAATATTTGTTTAAATGCAGTTAAAGCTTATGTTAAAGGTCGCATCAAGATCACACGTAGTAGGAGTTGAATGATAGAACCATTTGCATCAAAAAAAAACAAAAAACATTTGCATTAAAAAAGAGTTTGTGACATCTCAAAAATGAAGAACATGCATAGTTTCCGGCAACATTTTTTATAAAAAGTTTGAATATCATCAAAAACACTAAAGCGGAAATGGTACCTAAGAAAATCAATGGGGCACAACTCTGTATTGACCAATTAACTAAGGCTAGCGAAAACCGGTGGCCAAAAGTTTAAAAATCTGGAAGAAGACATATAATTCTAGATAAAACCATATTGGTTCGAGTCGTAAATTCGGCCAGGTCGTAAATATTTGGCCCTCCACTTTAAAGCTTTTTTCGAGCCATATGCATGAGAAAGCATCTTTTTCATCACAAGCACTTGCGCGAGCAATAAAATCAGCCAAAAAAAACAACAAGTTGAGGTGAGTAGAAAGAAAAAGTTGTCCTTCTCCGAAGTTGTGTACTCTAAATAGCAAATATTTTGTCTCGCGGGTAGCGTGACATCATCGCACGCGCTAGTTTATGCTGAGCCCCCGCAAGAGTTAATTGAAATCTAAACTTTCATAAAAACACGTTTAAAACAAAATAAATGAGTATATAGTCCCTCAACTTCATTGAATTTCCATGTCTACGTTATTTTTTCATGTTGACGTCATTTATTTTTTAATCATCTATTTCGGACCCGTAATACATTTATGCTTTGTCACGAAACGCAAAAAGGTGATATATCAGCACGTGAGCGCGAGAATCTCTTTACTCTCCTGTTAAAAGACCCCCGAAATGTGACAAGGTCAACAGTTTTATGTTAGAATGCGTGATAAACAGTTACGTAAAAATTAAACTACGTCATACTGCTGTAAGATTGATGACAGGCGCTTTTTAAATCTGTGATAGCAAATATTTCCCCCGAGGTATACTATTGAAGATTGATTGCAGTTTGTTGAAACAAGATTTTGGCAGTAGCACCGATTTATAACCAAGACAATGTTGAAGATATAATAAACAATATGTTTAAAAAGTGGTCGAATATATACAGCCTCTAGAAGGTAAAATGTGAAGGCTTAACCTGTCCGTTATTTTAAGCGCTGTGTTATTGTTTACCATACTGTAAGCGACCGGTAATGTTGCTTGTATTAAAGCACATATGGTAGAGATTTTGTACAAATCAATTGTATAAAGAAAAAATATTAAGAAAAAACGCAAAAATGGCCGAATCTACGACTCGAACCAGTAAAGAACAAATAGAATTTGTTGGGATTTAAACGAAGACCTTACTTGTATCATGTTGTGGCTGAAGCTGTAAATAGAACGATAGTACATACGTATATACGTATATACCTATCCTTAGGCTAATAACAGCAAAACATGACACTGTTTTCATAACAATTTTTTGATGAAAGCATACCGTATAGAAATGCATGATGCTTCCTTTATACTTTGATAGTGCGAGGACTTTGTCTAACCTATCCACATCTATTCCCCTAGTTTGATGATGTGGCTTAATATGAGTGTGGACAAACACTTCATAAATGTACAAATTGTACGTTATGCGATAGGTATTTCAACAACAACATGTATCAATGTTTTGGGTAAAGTAATTTATTGCTTCAAGGTTTCGGCTTACGCCTTCATAAGGATAATTCACATAAAAATAAAAAGAAACAGACATGACGTAAAACTGGTAAGTTAAACGTAATGTTAAATGGCGGGAAAAGGTACATTGTACTAGCCCGGATATGAAAATACCAAAATTTTCTAGAGTAAGATGATATAAAAAGCGGGAATAGGAACAAAGGAAAGTGTACCAAGAGTTTATAAGATATATATCAATAAAAATCTGCCCATAATATTCATTAGTATTCTATTAAACAACAGTTTTGAATTTAATTTTTCCGCCGGACTTTTTGTTTTTACTTTATGGATAAAGGAGGTTTCTTTACAGTCAATATTGTTTTCACAATTTCAATCGTCTTAAATGAAAAGTCGTTCACACTATGATTATTTACACTGAATAGAATGCAGAGTCAATGACCTTGTATTTATCAAATTTGTGATTGTTCATACGTTTAGAAACGGGTTCCATTGTTCGTTGATTTTTTTTCTCATACTGTACGTTGTTTCCCTTCTTTTTTATAAGCTCTTTTTTGTTTTCTCTACGCTTAAAAAGGATTAAAATAAATTTGCATTGCTTTTGATTTGCAGTAATATATCTATATTACATCGTTTACTATTTTAATACCCACCCATGTACCGTCACGTATTTGCTGAACATTCCAGAGAACGCAATGATATTGGAATAAAAATAATTGTCGAGATACGTGTATGTAACCACATGCTACCAAGGGACTGTGTCCGTTTTAACATGACGGTAGAACAGTCCTACTCAACAGCTATCACAGTAGTTAATAGTTAATACCCTGGGCACCGAATACTGAATACCATTAAAATGCACAATGCCTAATGTTCATGTGCTGGCAGATATATATCCACAGCGAGTTTCCCCACACAAGCTTAGAAATGCTTTGATTCACACACAATGCAACTGAGTATATCATTTGGTGCATCATTTGGTAGTTTTCCCTACCTTTTTTTTGCTCAGGCTGAACACCACCTTTAGACAATATATTCGTCCCATCGATTCTATAACAAGAAGTAAAAATGCCTCCAATTTTAGCAACATATTGCTGATCGGCTAAACTCAACCACTTTCATGGGACATTTACCTTTTTTAAGAACTTTGATTGTTGTTGCCTTTCCTACCAAATGAGAACATGTAACATTTTCACATCCTAATTACACTTAAACTGTTAGTAGTTCATGTATTTTGCTCTGTTTTCTATCGGCGAATCAAGTATGATCTGGACAGACACCTTTTGCAATAGTGATTAAGACTTGGCAATTCTACGTCAACCAATTGAATAAAATTAAGTGTAGGGATTAGTGACAAATCATACAAATAAACCTCTTTAAATGAAATTCTCTTACAACGGAGAAAGCTTCAAAGAAGTCTATGATGATATGTTTGGCGAGATCATCTGACACAGACTTAATATACACCGCTGCTATTTGCATGTACCAGAAGATTTTACTTAAAATATGCTTTGTCGCATCTATTGCTAAGAATAAGTCACAATTTGGAAAAATTAATGGCGTAAAGAACTACCAGGCAGTATTTTAAACAGATAAAGAATAAGAAAAATTTAAACCTCCACAAGTTCCTTTGTTTTACTTATCAGGTGTAAGGACATTGTCTGTTTATCAAGCCAGAATTAGAAACATATGTAGTAGTTTAAATGGTGATCATTTTAAAAATCATTTAATAGAATCAGCTCAGTGTGAATGTGGCTGTGGCATTGAAGATGCTGAGCATTTCTTTTTTAAATGCAATCGTTTCCGAGATCAAAGACACCAATTATTTACATCCACACGCCCTTATCATCCCCTAAGTACTAACGCATTATTATTTGGTAAAGAAGATTTAACAATGGAGGAAAATTCACAGATATTCAACGAAGTGCAAAAGTTTATAAAACATACAGAAAGGTTTAAATAATACATAATATTAACAACAGACCAAACAACATCTTACTAATATCTGACTAAATTAATCCACCATTGTTCAAAATTATATAAACTTTTAACATCTCGTGACAGTCGCAGACAGACAGAGAGACTCATGCCATCACATCGAAAGTGTTTGGGTTTTTTCTTTGTATTATTCTTCTGTGTTCTTTTTTCTTTTTTTTTCTTTTTTCATCATGAATAAGTGCTCTCATCTTCATTACTTTTTTCTCTTATAAACACTTGTTCATCCGCCATCTGTAGTATATTATTGCTCGAGTGTATATGATGTTACTTTTTTGTGTTCGTTTTTTCTAACTACAGCTTAGGGGAAGGACAGTCTCTAATGTTGTCAGAACTTGTTGTCCGACCCTTTTGCCCTTTGATTATGTATGTTTGAATTGTAATTGTAATGATATATCAAAGAGCAATAAAATATGATTAAATCAATCATAAAGAATACCGTCATTGTTAGTTTTGCATTTTTGCATTATGCATAGGCCAGCGAAAGGAAATTCAAAGATAATATCATGCAACGTAGAAGATCAATTAAATGAAAACATGTCATTTACAATGTATAAATTGTATTCGACAGGTATCGAACTTTCAATATGAAATAGGGATATAAGAGTACTACAGTTTTGTAAGGAGTGCAACATCCTGTCGAAGAAAAGGTTTGGCCACCCAGTTGAACCTGCAACAATAGAAATCTATCATCACGGTACCAGATAATAGGTTGCAGCTAATGGCTTTCATATGTAAAAATCTGTGAATAAATACACCATTTCCAGCATGTAGACGAGTGCAAAGTCAAATATCAAGACCATTTTCGGTTGTTTTATTTAATACTCTTACACATTTTTTCAAATTTAGTGCACATTTAAAATAAAAAGGCACCGTAGAGAGGATGTACACGCAGTTTAAAATCTTTGCTCAAAGCACAATAGTGTGAATCTAGAGGCCGCTTGCTTGTTGTTAATGTTAAAAAGTTTCATCTGGCATTCAAGATTAAGGCAATGTACGTATTTCAGACAAAACACCACACTGTCTCCGATGTATCTATGTTCTAGTTAATAAGGATATATTTATGCATTTTTAAAGACCAATTGATATGAAACAAATGATTGGAGGTATAGACTTCTGAAGTGTAATTATTTTTCCATGCCTGTAATAGCTTTGCTATATCATGTCTTGTTTGTCACAATTAATCTGTCCAGCCGATAAATAAAATCAATCGTAATTCAAACTGCTCATATGAAAAACATATTGAAATAGTTATTGAAAGTTTCACAGAAAAAAGCAGTTCAAATATTACGCCTGAAAATAGTATTTAACATATTGTTTTGTTTTTTCATGTTCAATATATGACATGTTTGTGCTATTTTCAGATGCTATCAAATACTCGCACTGTACTCTTCAATGTTACAGTTATACCTGCAACTTACACTTAGACTTAATTTTGAAATTTGAAACATATGTCCGTACCAAGAGATTTAACGAATTATCATTTAAACTGTAAACGAATATTTTATAGAGTGTTTTAGCGATGACGAGACCTCATATTAGAAGCCAAATCAAAAATTTAATAGTTTACTATAGATATTTGTAAGGTTGTTTCTGAATAATGTAGATAAAGTTTCCCTTATGAGGTAATGGCCATGATGTTTTTGAATAATATAGATAAAGTTTCCCTTATGAGGTAATAGCCATGATGTTTCTGAATAATGTAGATAAAGTTTCCCTTATGAGGCAAAGGCCATGATGTGTCTGAATAATGTAGATAAAGTTTCCCTTATAAGGTTATGGCCATCATGTTTCTGAATAATGAAGATACAGTTTCTCTCTTGTACAGATAAGGTAATATTCATGTTATTTCTAAATACTGCAGATATTTTCTCTTCTGTATTGATAAGATAATATTCATGATGTTTCTGAATAATGTAGATTAGGATTATCTTCTGTATAGTTAGGTAATGTTCATGATGTTTCTGAATGATGTAGATAAAGTTTCTCTCCTGTACAGATAAGGTAATAGTCATGTTATTTCTAATTACTGCAGATATTTTCTCTTCTGTATTGATAAGATAATATTCATGATGTTTCTGAATAATGTAGATTAGGATTATCTTCTGTATAGTTAGGTAATGTTCATGATGTTTCTGAATAATGTAGATAAGGTTACTCTTCTCTATACATAGGTAATATTTATGATGTTTCTTAATAATATAGACAAGGTTTCTCCTCTATACAGATAGCTAATATTCATGATGTTTCCGGAAACTGTAGAATGATTAAGATTTTGTTCTGTATAGACAGGTAATATTCATGATGCTTCTGAAAACTGTAGATAAGGCTTTTTATCTGTATAGATAGGGTAATATTCATGTTGATTCTGAAAACTGTTGATATTTTTTTCTTCTGTCCAGAAAACACGTTGAAAAGCTGGGGACATGTTATTTGTCTTTAAACCTAAATATTTAGATTATGTTTTATTCATTTTGTAACATTTTCTTGTATTAGAAGTGTATTTCTTTCAATAAATTAGTCGTGATTAGTTTGATTCATGATACATTTGATTAGATAAGTATCTGTTAAAATGGCATATTAAATTGGAAATAAAAAAATATGGTTACACTATGGACACAACGCCAAGATTGGTAGCTAATATTTTGTCCACACAGCTATCTACGCATGCGTCATGATATTAGTTGAGACATGTATACATGTATATTCGATAGGAATACATTTCTTTCAGACTCGGACACCGAATAATTATTTCCGGAAATGTAAAGATAATTCATTACTGTCGGGTCAATATATAAAGACAAGTATTGATTTAAAAAATGTAAACATTTGTTTTTGGTATTTACCTTTGATAAAGATGCTTTAAAAATAATACTGTAAAATCTGGTAAATAAGCGTATACGCTTATAATATTTTTAGTGACACTTTTATGCGCCTATTTTTGATATGCACTTATACTTAAGCCAAAACTACGCCCTTATATTTGATATGCGCTTACAGACAAGCTGTGTGTGCCTATTTTTGATATATTAAGAATATTGACAATGCTTACCTTGGTTGAGAAACGAAAGTAAAACATGGTCATAGACGTGCGCAATGAACTACTTCCTTTTATTGCATACAGTATTTAGACAAAATGAAAGCATAATGAATACATAATTTGCAAATAATGTTCAATCTCTCGGACCATTCAATAATTGTTCTACAATAAGATTGTAGCATTTTGTTCATATTTTTTTCACAGATTTACAAAAGAATGACAAACTATTACGAAAACGCAAACAACTTTTCTGGCCCAAATTTCACAAAAGAAACTTAAGTAATTGCTTAGTTAAGTCTGTTATTTCAAATGCTTGTTTTTGCCCTTTATCTGTCTTCAATGTTGACTTTTTCATCTATATCAGACCCGTACATGACTATTTCATAGATCAAAGCACAACAAGTCTGAATTTTACAGAAAATGAAGAATAAAAATAAGAAATAAACTTAAGTAAATACTTAAGTTCGTTATATCGTGCTTAAATAGAAATATAATATTTGCGTGACTGAAATGAGTACTGCAGACAAATACTACTAACCATAGTTTAATTTAGCTATAAATACATTGGTATAGAAAAAATCGACATTAAATAACAATAGCTTAAGCAATAGCATGATTTTAAAATAACAGACTTAACTAAGTAATTACTTAAGGTTTTTCGTGAAATTGGGGCCTGATATTCAAACCTCTACTTTCATTTATTGAAAACATTTTCTATTCGAAAAGCATGATTGTCGTAAACAATTATTGTTTTATCAGACAACAGACGGTAAAATCTTTCAACACCTATCGGCTATTCAACAGGTAAGAACACTTGTCGCCTGTATTTATGATAAACAATTATCATGGTATAATACAGTTAATTACGTCTTTTTGCTACATCTATTGTTTGTTTACCAGTAATCGAATATGCGCCTACTTTCGAGACAAAACTATGGTAAGGGCAAGACATGCGCTTATTATCCCATACGATATAACGATAAGGCCATATGCGCTTACTTTTGATATGGGCTTATATTCAATTATGCGCTTATTTACCAGATTCTACATTATCTAAATAATAAGCCAAACGCGAATGGAAATGCCTGACAATCATTAAGATACATTTATTCAATATTCCCTACATGTATTGAATTGTATATATGGGTTTGACCTAGTCGCTATTTTTATCTTAACTATATCATAGTGTAGGGAGTTGTTTGTTTATATATCAGATAATATATCTATACACACTGATATCTGCTTGGTGAAACAGGGTACATTAAACTAATAAACATCTGATATAGATAGAGACGTGCTTAAATCATTATTGATATTTCTTCATTTCATATATCTTATTTCAAAAAAATAAATAAAAAAACGACTGTGTGTATTTTTGCTATGGAAGTGCCAGGAAAGACAATTTCGACTGGTGAAAATAATACATTGTGTAATATATGTGAAGATGATGACAAAGTTACACATGCAGATGGATTTTGTGAGGAATGTGAAGAATACATGTGTAGTACATGTTTTGATAAACATAAAAAACGAAAAATAAGTAGGCATCACGAATTCACAGACTTGAACGAAGTACAGTCGTTACAAGAGAATAAAGGATCAGATGACCTAGAGAAGTGTAAACTACATTGCAATGAGGTCGTTAAGTTTTATTGTTCACATCACGAGAAAATTGGCTGCGGCGATTGTATGATTTTTGAACATAAAAGCTGTAGGGTCGAATACATTCGTGACAAGGCTAGACAATTCAAAGACAGTCAGGACTGTAAAGATTTGATTAGAAGAGCAGAAAAGTGTCATCTTGAAGCAGAAGAAATGTTTACTTCTCTTAAGAGTAACAAGATTCAAGTTGTTGATATCCATGACAAGTTTACAAGAGATGTAAACGCGTTTAAAGAAGAAATGATTTTGCATGTTACTAAACTGACAAACGACATGTTAAAGCAAGGAGAAGATATAAAGGCCATGGATATGAAGAGTATTGACAAGTTAGAAAAAGAAACTGAAGGAGTAATGAATGAAACATCGCGCTTGAGTGATGTGTTTGTGTCATATAGTGACCGACCTCAAAAACTCTTTGTTAGTTCAGTATTACAAAAACCTAAACTTAATGGTCTTCGGGAACAACTTGATAATATCAAGGGTAAAAACAAAATTTCTGTTTACGAATTTAGTTGTGATGGTAACCTAGAACGTTCTGTCAAAGATTGTAAACAACTTGGAAATATGCAAACAATCAAGCAAAGCAACAAAGCTGGTAAGTATTATTAAAAATTCACTTTATATACCATATAATTGAGTCCAATTATACAATAATGCGATTACAATTAGAATTTATAACGGTAACGCTTATACGTCAAACATGTTATAAAACGACAATCAATGACACACTTTCTTAAAGTTAGTTCTGGGCTTTTAAATCAATATTTTACAATATCTTTGTTACTAGATTTAAAGTTTTAAAATGCTGTTTATATTTAAATGATTGTGTCAAACCGTAAACAAAATTTCAGTTAACTACTTTTTATTAATCTAGATATAAAAGAAAAAGTAAGACCAAAGGAAATAGCTCAGCATGTTCCAGTCCCAGTACTTCCGAAACCCCAGGTGAGTGTCATAATACATTTGTTTGATTATGTTTCCACAGTGCCACTTATACATGATTTTCAGTATAGTGTTGTTTACTTAGTTAATACATATAAAAGTGGCACTGTATTAAGGATGCTTAAGACAAGACTGTACTATCTAATGTAGCATTATGTGATATGATTCGATTTATAGACTAATATACCTTCATGTGCTAAGGATTAATTTGCAAACTACGAGGGGCGTTCAATATGTAATGTTACTCCGTATGTAGTTCCGTAACCGCTGGTTATTTTTAGATGTAGTTTTCGGCACATTATAGAGCAATTTATTGGGAACACAATGCAATATCAATTATAAAAATCGGCAGTTTCATAGTAAAATTATAATTATTTTAGTGAGGTGTACTCAGGTATACTGGACCATACTTATTATAATTTAGGTTTGTCCTAGGCATCCAGAGTCTCAGAAAAATAGAATAACTTGTAAAATCACAAAATACTATCATTTTTCTATGAAGTACAGCAGTTTGTAATGCGTTTGTTTTAAACTATCTATTTCATTTTTAAATTTACAACACAACCAAAAAATCTAAACTCGAGGTGGATTCTATTTGGAATGGGTGTTGAGAGCAATTTATCGAAGTTGTAAGAACTAGTTTCAACTTAAAATACAATAGTTTTTAAACGATGATTATCGCGCCTGACAAAATTGCAGAGGCTTATTGTACTCACATCATTTTTTGAGTAAAATTATACACACTCAATTTAAAAGTGTTATAAACCTTTTTCTATTTTAGTTTTCATATGCTTTTGTGAAGATCATGATTTGTTTTATCTGTTTACTTTGAAT